>NW_024067303.1:0-57803 GCF_015039405.1 Cantharellus anzutake | reverse complement strand
GTACGAAATGTTCACAGCGATGGGCGGTGGTGGAGGGGTATGGGGTTATGGGAATAAACGAAAGAAGCAGCGTTGGGTCGGGGTCGGAGGTGATCATATAAACGGGGGCGGCTATACTGTCTCCATAATGTATAGACCGCGCGCTTTCGCACAGAGTAAGACGTAAAATCCAAGATGCGGTTGTGTGTATGGGGGGAAGGTCGTTGCTTGGACGACGTTTTGCTTCAGCGCTATTGTAAGCGCTGCAAAAAGCGTTGAAGCGCGGGCATTAATCGAATTATGGTTTGGCCGGCCGTTGATGGAATGGCAGAATGGAAAAAAAGGGTCGGAAGAAGAACGTTCTAGAACGGAATGCATTTCGGGTGAAAAATTACGGAAGCTGGAAGTTCTTCCCGTTTGCAAGGCCACGAGGAGAGAAAGGAATATGTAAAACAAATGAGATGTGTTTGATGTGGATCTATGTATGTAAGTGCACGCGCGCGCGGGCGATGGTTGGGGGGAGGAAAGATACTCTGTTTGCATGTACCTGAGCGAGGGGATCATCATCATCATCAGGGCAACTGGCAGTACATACATACATAATGACTGCACGCATTTGTTACGAATCACTCTGAGAGATGAAAGCAAGTGGGGGTTCGTCAAACATCTTTGATCCATATTGCAGACGACGGGGGCGGCCTAAGCTTTGGGACCTTGGATTCTAAAAGGCCCTTCCATTCGAGAAAATTCGTCCTTCCAACCACCATTCCACACACATACACATACACACACAAGTTCTCAATTGTTTCTTCAAAAGCGGGGAGTGTCCGGCCCTTGAGAGAATCACCCATTCAGTCAGAGTTGTGTGATGGAAATGGATTGGGAAAACAAGCGGGCCACCGCAGACTACCTTGTATGGTAACGGAGCGAGTGAACGAAGGTCCAAATTTGGCAAGTGAGTGGGAAAGGGAATAACTTTTGAAATCAATCAATTATCAAGGGAAATCTAGAAACACCCGAAAAAAGTATTCGATTTTGTTGAGCTCTTTATGAAGGGGGGATTGAATCGGGAATATTGTGTTAGCGATATACATTCATAATTATTTCATTGTTTTTTTTTTTCTTTTCAACCGGATCCTTTCCGCGAGTTTTGTATTGTATGGATATTGCGAGTCACACATATAAATTTTACCTAAAGTAGAATGTTTGGGGATTGTATTGAGTTGGTTGTGTCTCGTCGCTGCTAAATAGGCGGGCGACAACAACTCTCCCTTCCCCTTCCCTCAAGCAACTCTTCGCTCCTCTTTTCAACTTTCCACGCTCTCCAGCACCCACTCTCTTCGCTTCGTCCCCTCGCTCTCAATCACCCACACTCGATCGATTATAACAATGACTTCAATCCGAGAACATCTTCAACAAGCGCAAGATCGCTGTCCTCGGTTCTCGCGCTGTCGGTACGTGGTCCTCCCAATCTCTTTCCCTCGCTCTCCCCAAACCTCGTCGCACACAATGCTCACTTTAAGTTTATTCATCGCTCTCACCGTTTCCCCCCCCCTGTCTCGTCACTTCAACCGTCAACCGTTCTCACTTCCATCGACGCTCACACACACACATATATACACACACAATACACCATCAATGAAACCCCCTCCAGGCAAATCATCACTTATCATTCAATTTACCGACAACGTCTTTCACCCAAACTACTTCCCCACAATCGAGAACACTTTCACCAAACAGATCAACTACAAGGGCAGGGAATATGACTGCGATATCATCGATACAGCCGGTCAGGACGAATACACTCCACTCCACTCTCGTCATAGCATTGGTGTCCATGGCTACATCCTCGTTTATTCCGTCACCAATCGAGTGTCCTTTGAAATGGTCAAGAAGGTTCATGATAAGATAATTACCCAGAGTGGGATGGCCAACATCCCGTGCGTCGTCGTTGGGCAAAAGAGTGACTTGGCGGATTCAAGGTAAGTTGTTGTTGTTGTTGTTGTTTTTAATAAATATTATTATGCTCCGGTTCTGTCTTTGGTTGGTAGTGAGAGGACTGATTGGACTCATATGTTAAGTTCTAGGCAGGTACCGGAGGAAGAAGGGGCTCGTCTCGCAAAAGAGCTGAAATCAGCCTTTATAGAGACGAGCGCAAAAGATGCCTCCCATATCCGTGAGTAACTACTACTAACCCCTCCCTTGTTTTGAAATCCCCTTTGATGGCCTTTGATCTTTTTGTGCCGATTATCTCGATGTTCGCAGAGGACGTTTTCGACAAAGCCCTTGACGAAATCGAGAAGAGGGCGTTACCAGGCTCGCAGGCACCATCAAAGGAGAGTTCTGGATGCATCATCATGTAATCCCCATCCCTTGCATCGATCGATGATCCTAAAAAACTCCCTCGTGTGTCTCGCTTTCGATGCTGAGTACGCCACTTGCTCGTCTTCCCCCTCCTCCCCCTTCCCAGTCCCTGTTCCCTTGCATTGGTCCTATAAAGCAATCAGTATGATCAAATTTCCCCCAAGCATATTATTCCCTATTCCATCATTATCCCTCATGATCATCACATATCTTTTTGTTGTTAATTTATCCATCTTCTCGCTTCTCGCTTTCGGCAAAATTTCGTCATCGTCATGATCATCATCATCGTGTGGTCGGAATGAACATCCATTCCCCCCCCCCCCTTCCTTCGTTTAGACATCTCCCGCCTTGGCTTCGGTAGGGATACTTCTTTGGATACCCTGTGGACGGTGGAGCTGAACTAACTCAACATTCAACGCCTGCCTAGATTCAACGACGGACGTTACCTTAATGCTGCAATTCGTTTCCGCCATTTCCAATTGACGCTGACGGGCTTCTTTTTTTTGCCTATCGCGTGCATGGGTGGGGGGGTGGGGGACGCCGCAACTATCATCTCACCCAGCGGTTCGACGGTATTGAACGGAACTCGCTATTGCACAGCCGCCCTTCGACATATACACATATGCTATAATCGTTCAATGCGCTGAATGGATTTCTCCGTTTCCGTCGTCGCCGCCGCTGCCCCCCCCGGTCCTTCTTATCACGGAGGAAACTAGTGTGATGAAACGAGGGGTTGGCATGGGGATGGAAGTTGTACTTGTTCGGCGGCTGGGACTTTGCTCTACCAAAACTGGTTTGGGCTCTTTCCCTCCATGAGTAGTCTTCACCTGTGCTGGTTGTAGACTGGGAGGGCATGACATCACTCCCGCGGGATGATGAAGATTGATGAAGGAGGGGGGGGTTCTTCGTTGCATTGATGTCAAGATGGTAAAAGGGGTGAGTTGTTTCGGTTGTGACGCGTGGGTATCAGTTTTGGTAATCGATATCACCGTGGGTAGCTAGCTTTTTTTTCTTTCTCTATGCTCGTTTAGCGCAACACCTCCCCGATTCGCGCCTATCAACATGATCATTGCCCCTTCCCCTTAACGGCGTTACCCAGTCCTAGGATATGAGATGTGAGATGTTGGTATCTATGACATTGACGAGTCCATATGCCGTCATTATTGATCCCTTATCCCCCTTCATTTCGCCTAGTTCCTTTTCGAATCCTTGCTCTCGTCGTCACCGTCACAACCCCTCATCATCATGATTCCTCCCCCTTGTGGATCGCTCCCTTCCCGCTGGAAGCCGATTCGCGCAGTTGAAGGACTTGGTACCGGGTCTCTCCTTCCTAATTCCCACGTGTCCAACCCCAACATGTTCCATGTGAAAGAACATTTGGACCTTTCTATTTCCATGTTCATTTCTTCACTTTCCCCTCCCCCCCCTTCCAATTTTTCCCTCCAAAAAGGAGATCGACCTTAGGGTAGGGGTTTGATACGAGTCACACATGATATTTATTTCCAAGGTTCCAGGTTTTTTTTTTTTCTTTCTTTCTTTCTTTTACAATGCATATCAAGCTCCCGTCGCGTCTAGACCCAATTCACTGTTCAATCAAGTTTTCCTTTTTTTGTGCCACTTGATGGTGGCAAAAATCACGCGCTTCCTAATCGTGCTTGAGCTTCTTTTTCGGCTCTTCCCGGCCCCTCACCCCTGGTTGAGCTTTGGAATGTGAATGTGATTTTCTCAGTATGTTTCGAGTCCACCAAGTCTTTTGGGCTTCCTGAGGGAATGAGGGGGGGGGTTATCTTGAGTGCAGAAGATTATCGAGGTACTTAATGCTGATAGAGAGCATTGGAGTTGGTTCCGGTGGCGGAACTGCGCCAAGTTCAACTGCGTCCAATTCCTCCCTGCAGTGCTTCGCTGATCCCCCTTGACCGACTGAGCCTCGTCCCCTAGGGGCTTGCTCATTTTAGTGTCCTTGTTATTCTCCCATTAAGTTCCCCGTCGTCATCTCCTTAACTCCCCCATTTGCAGTTGCTATAATCAACTCATTCGTTGCATCACGTCTCTTTCGTCGACCAAACTATTGCATCTTTCCTTCTGATGTATTTTTTTGGGTGGTAATTCGTATTTTCACATGTGTGTTTGTACGTTTTTATGCCAGTTCCTGAGGATCCATCTTTGGTGTGCCACACGCGTGCATGTTTAGCAAGGTATCTGACGATGTACCTACAGGGACCGATTGCAAGATTATTTATTGTGTGTATATATATGCGGCCCATGCAGACTCTTACCTTCGCTCATGGACGCGCGCGCGCGCGCGGCACAGAGGGTCACATGCTTCGAGAGGGATAAACTCAAGTCCGATCACCTATGTAACTCCGCGCGCAACACTTCGCAAGGACGACTGTCCCTTGATGTCAGATACATGGCCATAGGGCTCTCGCGATCCTAACCTTGCAGGACCTGATACTCTTCGTATTGGAACCATATTGGAACCATACTGTCGGCAATATCTTGCGATGCACAGATTTATGTCATACAACAAAGTGCCATGACGTTAAGAGAGAGAGAGAAAAGAAACTACAGAGAGACGAGATTCACGCCAGGCCCTTATCTGCTTGGACGCATGCCGGTACCGTGCTGAGGTTCAGAGAATCATGTCGGTCAGATCGGAAGGCTCTGGCGCTTATGACAAAAAAGCAGGATATGGGCGCGGTCTTCGCCCCATCATTTTGGGCTATCAGCTGGAGGCAACCAAATTCAAAATGCTAGCCATCGCATGCGCGTCTTATTTTCAACTGTTCTTTGATCGTGGTCAACCGTGAAGAGGTTCTACCGGTCGGGGGCTAGGGATAACTTTTTTTTTTCGTTCTCTTTTCTTTTCTCGCTGAATAGGCTCCATCGGCAATACTCCTAACTCCGTTATGAGAGTTGATCACCGCCAGAGAAGAAAGATAGGTCGAAGTTGCTAAGCTGCGGTGTTTCTCGCTATACGACGGTTGAACATCGCTGTCACATTTTCCCTCTGAAGCAGGCCCCAGCTGGGCCTCCCTTGGATTTTAGCAAGATTGGTCGATGCTTGGCTGTCCAGGCCGGGTCACTGAAAGCGGCGCAATCGCTTATCACTCTCACTACGGCAGCCCTGCTGCGGTAGATCACGATGTCCTCACTATGCAGCCTAGCGAAGTACGTGAATCGAATTCGGGCGTTCTTAAATTACTCACCGAGCTCGATGATCACGCCAGTAATGGGCAGGCTAGCAAGGATGTCCCCGCAACCGCATCCGCCGAGAAATAGACACACTTGATGAAGTCAATCAAACGGCAGCCTCGACTGAACTTGATAAAAATCTGTCATCGCTCATATAGGGTGGAAGCCTGGGACTTTCCAACGACATGGTCATAATATGCCCGCATAATCATAATATGTGCTATGGCCTCGCCTCTCCAATGTTGATTATGCCGTTGTTCCAGCGTTTTGAAGATAAAATCGGGTTGGAGCGCCTGCAAATTTCCCATCTCTTGCGCTGGAGCTTCTGCAAGCCATGGTCCCGAAGGGAATCCAAACTGCATGTAATCGCGATGCACTGGAATAGAGATTACTGTGCGCATATGCGACGCTACCATTTGGGCCAACGCAGTTGCCGCTACTTAGCATGCTGGTTGGTAATCAAGTTGTGGCCGCATGTCAATGACAGCTAGCTTTGCTTCTTGGACGTATTTCTTGAAGTTTTCAAGTGGCACCTTCTAGACCCGCGAGCTTTGCATATGCCAAATTCATGAGCCTCTTGGCGGATATGTTGTTATGAAGCTTGTCATTCTGCTTGAAAGCAAGCATCATACATGGTCCGCCATCTAATCCGTCAGTTAGTGTTCATGAAACGGTTTTGCAGAGAGGGATTCATACAGCGGGCGTCCACAGCAGGAGAGAACTTCTGCAGATGACAGACTGCCGAAAAACCCTTAATCACAGGAACTGTCGAAAGGCGGCTCCATAATAGGTGCCTGAAGGAAGGAGTCCTTACTTGTCATGCGAGCAGATCTTCTGGGGGCCGGAGCTGGAGCAAGCTTCTCGAAACGGAAAGCTCGATGGTGAAAACAGGAATCTCCCTAGTCCTCAAGTCTTCAAGGCACGACAGCATCCCATCGTAACGGCTTCGGTGTGGTATCCACGGGCCCGCGAGAGAATGGACCTCATCGAAGTAGAGGAACACCCGAACACCCGAATGCTAAATTTCTCGTTGACAGCCTCGGGATCGAGCACACAGCCTTGATTTTCCGGGGGAAAAAGGCGAACCAACTCACTTTAACAGATTTCAGGAGTTCGGCTTCCACCCCGGATTTCGGGTCCTAGTTAAAGAAGCCAATTAATAAATCGTTGCACAGGCGAACAAGCACCGAAACAAACCGCTCTGATCTCAGCAAGGCTAGAATCCTTTCCCACTTGACAACACAACCTCCTTTGACAACACCTCCCGACGGAGTTATGCCCCCACTTGCGCTACTGGCCAAATATCTTCGCCATGCACAAAGGAGTTTCCGGGGTCTGGGTTCGGATGTTTTTTATGGAGGCGCCGGAATATGACGTCTTCCCCAACGGTTGGGAGGGCGGCCACTCCTCTGCAAGGTGTGGCTCCACTCGCCCTAGCTCGCCCTCCGTGCCCTCGATATTCTCCAACTCCCGCTTCGACGATTCGGAAGCTTCGTCCGCCACGCGGATCTTGCTCACGTTGGCGGGAGCGTCACCGATGCTCCCCTTCGCGCTTTTGGCCTTTGGGTGACATACTCGCGGCGGTCCTCTTGTATTTGGTGTGAGACACGGTTTCAGCAAACAGCGCAAACTGGATCGTTTAGTATTTCAGGAGGGAACAGAAGCAGAGGCTCTTGAAATAGTCTGGAGATATCTGCGGAAATATCTGGCTTTTTTCAGTACGGGACTGTAATGCCCTTCAGAAGAATACTTGCGCGAGGTACTACAATGGGATATACAGGAGGACCAAAGGATCCAGTTACTGCTGGGAAGAATCGATCACCGATCACGGAGATGACTCCAGTGATGTCGAAGTTCACATTCACAGGAGGCTCGCATTGCGACAACGGGGTGACCGGGGAGAGATATCTGTAGTTCTCTGTCCATGCTCATGCAGGATCATGGGAACGTGTCCAAAGGAATTACCACTCAGGTCCCGCGTCAGATCGTCAGTGGTGCATTGCTGCGCAGTCTGTGTGCTGTCAGAATCATTGTGGCAATGAATCATGAAACGAATGAGTGCAAAGGCATAAGTAAGTAGCATTTAGCATACGCAGAAGTGTCAGCCAAATATAAATAACCCCTTGGTCCCGGATTTCAGAGTGTTAAGTACGTTCAAAACAAAACGAAGAGTTGTCGCGCATGTATGAGTACGCCATTTCGCGGGTAGAGATGTATGCCCTGCCTGGACCTCAAAGAAACCACATGTATGCAGTACATAGTCTACTAAAGCCATACGAAACTGACAACACTTTCGGACGAACCAGGTGTTGTGTACCGTGCCAGCAGTTTCAGATTAGTGCCTCCTTCCACTCGTTCGAATACTGCGACGCCTCCTCCCGTCTACATATTGTGTCAGTGACGATAGTAAATATTGATTGGATACAATTTCACAAACTTACCAAACCAGCAGCGATGACATACTGACCTTTGTCGCCCCCGATTTTCATACCGCGTATCTGCTGTAAACCGGTATACACTTGTTTCACCAGACGAAGGCCTGGCTCGACCTCGAAAATACCGATCGTGTCTCCTCGGGGATCGATAGCGCTTGGAGAAGGCGAGACGTTTCTATTCGAAGCGAGAAGGTACCTCTTTGGGAAGGATTCTGAAACCGGTGTAAGCTCTAGTTCCGCAGCACCATAGGTACTGTTCGCGGGAATGTCAGTTGGTAAGGTCGACAAGTTCGCGAGAAGTTGCGGAGGTGTGGAGGAACCGAGGGGAGGAATGGTTTGTGCCGTTAGAGTACTGGAGAGTTCGTGCAATGTGTAAAGGTTGTCGCCTACAGCGGAAAGATCCATCTCGATGTTAATACCGAGAGCCCGAATGGGACGGTGGCCGGTGGGATGGGGGACGAACCGAAAGGAACTATATGCCTTGGTCCTGTACCAAATGGTTGTTGAATGAAACCGGAAATTAGCCAATTTGTCCCAGATTTGGTGAGCCGCCAGACTTTGTCCGAACCAAGATCAGGGACGAGGACTTCGCTCTCGTACTTGACGGCCTACCATCCATGATGTAAGTCCCAGAGGAGATGTTAAAAGGGAAGAACGAATCACTTGGTGTGGATGGGGTGCCCCTTGACGAGTTGGGTTCGGACCTGATCCTTGCAACGTCACAACATTACTCGAACCAATAAAAGTAAGCTCATCCTCGGCCAGATAGTGTGATTGAACATTTCCGCTACCGTACTTTAGTCTTTTCAGGAACGTGTCCTTGTGAAATACCGAGCCGGACTTACATTGGGCACTACGACTTCCCTTCCGGTTTGCATAACAAGAAGATGAGGTGGATCATTACCCGACGATGAAGTGTTGCTGAATTGTTTTAAGAGGCCATTACTATCGATTAAATAGGATGCGACGTAGCCAGGCTCCGTATGTATTGCCGAACTGGGAGCATGATTACGACCTGCGAGAAAAAGGTGAAAAGTGAAAAGTCTGGGTACTCACAAAAGAATGGATGCATTGTTTGGATGTAATTCCACCCAGCCTGCTTGTGCATAGGCACTCTGACCCACTAGACTGATAGACGGTGTACCGAAACACCCTGGATCATTGAACGAGTATGTGTTGATGAAGGACGTGAACGTTCCGGCTATGATTGTGTAGCTCTTTTGAAGATGAGCCACCATTTTTTAGACCTGATTTTTTCTGGTGAAGTTTTGGAGGACGGGCCGGGACATAGGCATAAGAAAGGAACTGACAGGCCAATTGTGTTCAAAAGAGCGACTGAGCCTCAGGACGAGGTAGTTAGGATAACAATCCGCTAGTGTTTCGTGATCCAGCTTTCCGTTCTTCCCTATTTATGTGGGCTGAGGGGTCATTTCGTTGTGACTTCAACACTTGTCCCCGGCATTCTCCTGGCCTCTTTGAGAAAGTGTCCCGCTTCGCTGATATGGCGTCCGAACACCGATCATCGCCAATAGAGAAGCGGCGTAGCGATGCGATGCGATCCTCTGAACCGTTCTGACCGCAATGCTTGTGACCCTATGGGCCTAGTCTTCATGTTTGCCTCGCCTGTGCTTCTGTGGTATGCTGACGAACTTCTCCTTTACTGTTACCCAGGTAGGTGGTGTGGTCCCCACTCAATGTACCATGACATGCTTGGGCAGAGGACAATCTCAGCAAGGAACAACCACTGAAAGCCTGTGTACCCTTTGCTCATGATGGAAACCCGGAGATTCGGGGTGTCACGGATGGGAGAGGGACCAGGACAACAGCTGGGTCTGCTTTCTTTGTCATTCCACTTAAGGCCTGATGAAATGGACCAAAATCATGCAGGGCAAGAGTTAACTTCTGATCCGATTATGATTGTCTGATGCCCTCGAGCATTATCCGGGTCTTTCAGTCGTCCGGAGTTAACCCATTGGCTGGACATTCGATACGTGATTTTATTACGATGGTACTGAAGCATTGCGGTCGACTTGAGCGATACTTGCCTCGGTTGGGAACACGATCCAATGGCCAAGGAATGTCCCCACAGCTGAATTGGCCGAGCTTGTGAACCATTTATGGTTCACTGAATTTCCTTTTCAGGATTATGCAATTACCTGTCTTGCCGTAATCCAGGCTGTATTGTTATCCTCATATGTTTGGCATTACCTTGATATCGGGGGACTGTGAGTTGCAGTCCGATGACCATCCGAGCTAGAACAAGTTCGGTCCCCAACTGTGAGCCTCCACTTCAAACTTTGGCGCATGTGCGCCTGGAAATCGGGTAGCCCTGCAGAGGGGTCGGTGCTGCTGTGGTAGCTACTGCATTCGCCCACCGTTGAAACTGCTGGATAAGGGGTGCAACTGCGAATAGATGGCACCCCATTAGAACTTGAATTTGCCTTGTGTTTGCATCATGTTTGTGCATCCATGCTTTGCACAAGCGTACTGTCGCTAGGTACTCAGTATACTGAGACGTCCTCAGTGAAGCGCCTTTATGGACTCGCTCTACCTCCGTCCTCTCCTAGCCTTGTTTGCCACCCTTATGTTCCTTGATATCCCGACCCTCCTCCTGTTAGCTTGTTAAGGCATTCTATACGACCATGGATCCGTAACTGCATGATACCCGACTCTGTCACTTTGCCGTGTAGCTTTAGTAAAGACCCCCAATCCTTTATCTTTTCCACTCAGGCGACATTCGTACTTCAGAGTCTCACTGTCCACCCGCAAATTTCCCACCTGTAGCGTCAGATTTGTTCGCCTGCACCTCCGCTCTCCTGTGGAAGCTATCAACCGCCTCTGCACATTGAACATTCCGTAGAATGGACAGGCCCTTCGGTCAACTTTCACTGCCGTCAATCTCGCACCACACTGTCGCTCTTACTAGTATGCCCAAACCTTTGCTTCCTTCCACCTCCAGTATTCGCCAACATGCTGATTGTTGCATAGATTAAAATGACGCTGTTTCATTCACTCACTTCTGCCCATATTTTATCAGTCTAGTTAACCGTCCCTCCTATGAACGAACTCGAACTGCCAAGGGATGATTTTGAGTCCCTATACCTCCCCAAATCTAGAAGCCGAACACCTCGCCGTGGGGGGCTCGTTTCACACGTACCTCATCCCTACAGATCCTTTCTTCACCATGGAGTGCAGGAACACTTGGTGGGTAACCAGGATGGCTCAGCAAACTTGTGAAATATGAAGTATGTGACAAGTCTGGATTGCTGAATGGCGCATTTTGGAACGTCTATCAGGGGACGCGATTGACAAATCCGTACATAACTATACTGCACTTGGGGGTGATACGAATCCCCATCTATTATCGTTTCTCCGATATCAGCAGCATTCATGCGCTCGAGTAGCTATACGGATGGCATAGCCGTGATTTGATGGTGTAATCGTGACCACTGGTGGTGTCGGTTCCCAGTGCGTCCAACTGCCAGCTGTAACCGGAAAGCTAAGAGTGGGGACATTCCGCGTGAATAAGTCAACTGCGCAGCGCGTGGTGCATGTTTTGGGGGGGATTACACATCGAGTTGAGCGAAGCCGGTTGCGAGCAGTGCTACGACACCGATGGGGTGAATGATCCGCATTCACTACACCCCTTTTGAGTCACGCATATACCTGAGCACACACGCTGCTTGTATGCCACCCGCAGCTATGGACCAACTCGCTCACTTACCTCTCTTTCCTCCTGCTGCACCGATCAGAATTTATAATAACTCACACCTGTGGAGACTCGAACAACCTACGCACAGATGATTGCGAGGTGGATTCCCGAACAGTACCATCAATGTTTTGTGAGCGCAAGAGACCTTGAAAAGTGCTTGTGCAGGATGGAAATGTAGTGTACATCTTTTTTTGCTAGATCAAGTCGCGCGAAGCCAAGAATGTACGTTTTTGAGCTAAAAAGGATGTGCTATGTGACAAGGGAACCATGTGCTACAAAACTTGACTCCAGATATCTGAAAAGACTCCTTCACTGGACGGAATAGTTTAGTCGTCGGCTTCTTCCACCTCGCCGCCACTGAGCACCTCCGTAGGCGGCACACCCCCAGCGACAGGCCCAACCCACCCATTCGAAAGCCACGTTCCATTCCACAGCCCTTTCCTCACTGTCCTCGCAATCCACCACGCACTGCCTGGGCCTACGAGTTCTTCGAACAATTTGCTGATTATCATAGGTCGCGATTCAGGATCGAAAATCGCTCGTTCGATAGCTTCGGATATGTGCGAACGCTCCGTGAGAGATGCAAGGGAGGGGTACATAAGTTTCATGAAAGCAAGATACGTTTTTCTTAGCAGGCCGAGCTCGGTTGGCGACTCTTCCGTACGGATGATCTCGATGGAAGATTTTGAGGATGAAGCATCGTCTCCACCGTCGAACCATGAGGCTTGAAGGATGGGGATCAGTAAAGACATCATGGGCGCTAGTTGAGGATATGTACTCACAGGCGTCGCTGCTAGACAATGATTCGTTCCAGTCAAATGTGAAGGGATCACGATCCGGCTCTTCGTTTGTCGCTCCAGCGGCCGTCGGTTCCCTGCTAGGACCGGGCTGCGGAGCATCTTCTGGTGGCACAGGAGATGGAGCACGGGTTTGAATGACGCTCTGAACAGGCTGTAGAGGAGAACGGGTTTGAATCAACACACCCAGCGACCATGACTTGCAACATACCTCTTTCAAGAAATCGCCGTACGTAGCTTTCCAGGTATATCTGAAAGGATTCATGTCTTTAGTCATCCATGAAGGATACCGCGCACAACCACTTTGTCGTGGGCCTGTGTTCACTCCATCCCAATCAATCAGCGCCGTTATCACACCGGTTGCAGGGTCAACGAATACGTTCTTTGCGCAAAGATCCGGGTGGTTTAGTACGAACGGCGGACCGTCAAACTCGAACGATGGGAGAGTGGAGCTAAGCATGCGAAGTAGCGCAAGTTGGGCGCGACCATGTCGTGATTGCAACCTTCGAGCGGCATTTTCAATTGTTTCTACGTAGTATGCATGCACCGAGTTATAAGGACCACATTTATTGAGATTGGCCGAGTTGGGAACCATCTCATTGCGATCATCGATGAATGGTCCAACAGACCAAGTAGTCGAATCAGGATCGTTGTTTTGAGGTATCAAAGTCCCGATCGAGGGGAACTCGAGCGCGTTTAGGGCTGACATATGGGGAGCTAGGGATTCTATAACGCCTCTCGTCCTTGGTCTGAGAATGTGTTGAGTATGGGGATTTTCGTTATGTGTGAGGAATAAACCTACTCAGTTCTCCATTTCCTGTCATACCAAACGTCTTCGAGACAGACTCCCCGGGCCCAATCCATTAATATGAACGGCACACCAATTGGACTGTCCACAGTTGGCAGAGCGGCGTGAATTTTTGGAATCGGGACATCTGTTCGAGCTTGAATGAAACGCGTAGTAGCGATGTCTGCCCTCATCCTATCCTGTATTAGCTCAGAATAGGGAGGATAGGGTATCCGAAGCGCCCAGCGCGCGCCATCAGAGAAGGTTATGCTGAAGACCACGTTCTTGCGTCCAAAAATCGGTGGCAGCTCAGCGATACATTGATACGTCTCCCCTTCTGGGACTGATGGATCAGAACTTCGGACGCTCAACGCATATTCTGCGAGAGCCTTTGGTTCCAGCGTGTAGACGAACTCGGTGGGAGGCTCCCCGTTAGCCTGATCAGCGAATGGCATTCTTAGCTTTTCTTGAGGCCCCAAATGGAAGACGCGAGGATATGCTCTTCTACTGGAATGGGCTGGAGCAAGAGATGGGAGTTAAAAGACAAAGGCAGAGTGCAGGCAACGTGTTGCACTGAATAGCACGGATGTCACCGACTGCCTCGAGGCTCAGGCTTGCTGCCAGAAGCTGACTTTAGCCGTGGCTGCAGCTCCCAGTGGCGCATCAGGCGACAAGTAAAGAAGAACGCCATCCGAAGCAGAAGACGAGTCAATGATTGGGTGGGATCATCAAACAGCGCCATCTCTAGGAAACGCCAATGTCCGCCAATAGCCATGTACTCGTTTCTTTCGTCACCCATACCTAGCAGTAGAGAGAACGATTGTAGCGCGACCTCAATACAAATCCAGAAGACCACGAAGGCACTTCCATGACTAATCTGGGGTCCATGCTGTGATCGGCCCGGCTTAGGTTGTTCCCGCGGTCTCACAGAGTAATTTTCCATGTTCATCAACGAACACTGGGGCGGGACACTCCGAAGGAGTCCGATTATTTCGAGCGTCTGCAGATAGGCTGGGTTTGAGTCGCTGCTGACTCCGAGTTTGCACTAGCACATCAATACTCATTATCGCTGGCGAGCTTGTCGCCTTGGGATGCCACGACGATGATGACCTGCATTTCTTCTGTGTCGGGCCATGCGCGTGGATTACTCGGGGGCTTACATTCGTGTCCAATTAACAGTGATGAAAATACAAGAAGTCTCTCCCCGCAACGACGTGTTCTGACCTGATGCCCCGGTACACAACCGCTGCACTGCTTCATATGTAGTACAAGAAAGAACTGCTAGAATCGAGGCTACAAGTGCCCTTTTTGGCTGTTTCACGAGCCTAAGCCTGCCCTGGACCCGGAGATTGGAACAGTATTGCCTGGGGAGTCCATCCTGTTGGGTATTGGCGAAGCAGCTTTGTTGGAGGCGAGCAGATATCAGGAATGAAAGGCGAAACTGGACCTCGCCTCGATTCTTTCGTATAATTGAAAGTACGTTGGTGGATAGAGTCCACAACTTGGCCAGGAAGTAAGGCACTCTCCCAGAAGCTGGCAGTGGAGGTGTCTGCTCCTAGAAGGTGTACGTGTCGGTGAGCTCCTGAAGCGTATTAGATTATACCCTATTCCATTCGGCCAGCATTCAATCAGTCTCGAGGCGATTCTGGCTCTGCCGTTTTTCCTCGCGGAGTCACCCAACACTACCTTGCTTCTTGTATGCAACATCTGGTAACTAGGCCCATGCGGGCAACGTCCATCAATGAGAATTTTCTGTTCTCCACCGGCGACGATGCCGGGCTTTGCTTCGCAATCAGTTTTATACATGGATTCCTTCCCTCCAATCCACCCTGCCACGTTCCGCTCAGTCGGGCTCGCTGGAAACAGATGAGCTATTATTGGTCCTTCCATCACCAACATACATGGCATTTCGTGTTTCGAGGGCGCTGCTACAGGGCTTCGATGTACCTCGATTCTCCGGTCTTACCGATTCAATTCCCTCTTAGGGGGAATTTTTCCAAACCCCTTGAAACTCACATTTCCACCTCGATATTATCGTATGGTCCATTCAGAGGATTCGGTGACTTTGTTGTTACCTACATTCTTAGCTAACTTGATAGCTTATCATTGGTCATTTGTCACTGGAGTTGCTATGGACAGTGTTTGCTGGCAACGCATCCAGATTGCATCCAGTGCGAGCAAAAAATGCACTTCTGTTGCATAAAAGATACCCTGTTGTCTGGCTTTATCTCAAACTTTGGTTGGCGGCTCCACACTACCTCACTTTGCACTGTCAGTATCGCCATTTCTTGTGTTGATCTCTTCCGGCCATCAGGGCTTGGCAACGGTATACCGTGTCGGATACTTTCAGTGGGGATGAGTCCTTTTCCGGCTTCACAAGCTATTGCTGGTAATTCGACACAAGTCAAGTATGGTGTATTTCCTCTTGCATACTTGGCGCGCGAATTAACAACCACCCAACCACGCTGACATGGCCACGACCCAGGCATAAAATCATCCTCGACTCCGTCATTTCGAGTGCCGATGATAAAACATTCCGAGCCGCAAACAGTTCTGGAAGAAATTAACATATAAGTTCCCTTGAAGAGCCATGAACAGCGGTCGTCGTCGCAGATTTTAATTATATGCCTCAGGTATGTTTGAGTGTAATCATACTCATTCCTGGGATTGCACTAGCATGCCTCTATCATCGTCCCGTCTGATGCAGGAATCAAGGTCTTGGCCGGCGTATGTAGCATGGATTTCTTATCTGGCATTGAGTTTGATAGGCCTTTCTCCCCTGTAAACAACTAGGTTTTGGCTCATGATTTGGTGACTTCTTGGTCTGTTCAGGGCCAGGCGTCAGTATGTTTGTGGAGATAGATGTAATTTCCTAATGGCCGAGGGAGTCACCGATGTTGTTCCAATGTCCCCACCCTTCGTACTTCGCAGGATGCACTCAACCTTCATTCCCTGGATTAGTTGTGTGATCTGGATACATCCCAGCAACTCCACGCCCAGGAGAGGGCTAAAATAAGATTGTCGATTGAGTAAACTAAAAGTTGCCATGTATGATGAGCGGATGGTGCAGGGAGGGGCTAGAATATTGACCTCTTAGCAAAAGTCGGACATGACCACGCCAAAATTACAAAACACAACAACAGGTACTAAGCATTGCGTGTTATTTTGGGGAATGCCAGATTGGCATGAAGGACAAAAAGGATTGTCGGCGCGTGGCCAGTGCAACCGACGTTTCGCATAGACACCCGTCATGTCGTGTTGGGGTTACTGTTGGGGTTCCTCCTCCATGATCGAACCAGCTGAATCCGGTTATGAGCAAGCTCGAAATCAAGTTACTGAATTATTGGGTGACATCCACGTCTAGGGGGGTCAACATTATGGAAAACCCCACCAGAACAAGCGTAGCACGCAGCAGCAAAGAAAAACGACCAGTGGCAACCATAGTACTGCATAAAATCAATCACAGCAAGTTTTTGAACGACCCCTCACTCGGAGTAAAATTACATTGGCCACTTGCGAATTCATCAGGAAATCTTCAGGCGCTGCGGAGCACTCCAGGGGGACCTTGCTGAGCAGCTGGTGTTCGTGATGTTGTCGTCATGTGTGGAGATCAGTGGGGTGCGGGGGGAGAGCACCACAACCAATTTCCAACTGCGAACGATAATCCATTGTTATAAATCAGGGTCAAAACTTCAACGCTCTCTATCACCTCGTCGTCACATTACCAGCCTCTATCCCCACATAATGATGACGATGATAGCAGCCGCATCCTGTCCCGCAGGATCGTGCGAATTTGGATCAATGACCCCAGCTTTCGCTGCACAACCCCCGTCTGTGGAATGTGGGACTAGAAACTCGTGGGGCATCCAAAAATGACACCGTGTTGGCGCAAGCCCTCCTCATAGTGCATCGCCACTTGCACTGAAATCTGATTTTCTCTGTTCAGTACTCTTCGTGCGCTGTAAGTGACGACTCCAGGGGGATACGGTTTTGGCTTCATTTAGACGAAGGAGAACGAGCATTCCCAGATTGAACTTACCTGTTATTTTTACTTTATTTGCATGTATTTTTCCCGAGACTACCCTCGGCGCCCGAGCAGCAGAATCAAACAAACAAACATCTTCGTGCGCCGACACACAGAGACAGGCTATCCGAGGCGCATCCGCGCGCACTAGAAGAGCGTCCACGAAGCTTTCAACAGTAAGTCCCCTCACGGCCGGACAACGTTGCAGGGTGGTATTGATGGGTCATGTCGTCCCATACCTCATCTCATCTCGACCTATTTATCAATCTATCTTCAACAGTGAGTTATTTCCTTCCCCACTTGCCATCAGGGTGGCACGTCGATCAAGCGATCCTGTCAGAAGAAGATCGCGTTGTGGCCATTCGATTTGGTCACGATGCAGATCCCCAATGCATGAAGATGGACGAAACCCTTTGGGGTATTGCAGAAAGGGTGCAGAATTTTGCGGTGGTCTATCTGGTAGATATTACTCAAGTACCTGATTTCAACAAGGTGAGTTTAAAGTCCCTGTGTCGGTAGGCATCGAATTGACTGTCATGTCACGATTTTCTTCATTGCTGGGCAATTCATATTACTCGTCTGTTTTGAACCTGGCACGAATAGATGTACGAGTTGTATGATGCCTGTACTGTCATGTTTTTCTACAGGTAGCGCTGTCTCGATTCCATTCTTTTGCGAGTCCCCCAGATGATGGGATGTCATTTTTTCTCACAGAAATAAGCACATCATGATCGATCTCGGTACGGGAAATAACAATAAAATGTAGGTGATATTTACTTGTACTAAAGGCTACTAATCGCACCTTGCATTTCTTAGAAATTGGGCGATTGAAGAGAAACAAGAAGTATGGATTTATATTGCGTAACCTTTGGAACCGAATTGACCCTGCATCTTTAAGATGATTGACATCATCGAGACCGTTTATCGCGGAGCCTCGAAAGGTCGAGGTCTCGTCGTGTCGCCCAGAGGTGCATCTGCCACTGCAACGTTCAGTTCGTTGATCGCTAATCGATCTTCCTTGATTCGCAGATTACTCGACACGATACAGATATTAGAGGGTGCCACTACCAGTTCTTCGTGGAGCAGCCTTAGTGATTGACTGTTGTTGTTCAATATGCTTCTGCGTAGTTATTGCATTCCTATTCCCTCGGAAATGTACCTCAACATATGCACAAATGACTCCCACGTGTCGGATTCAATAGTTTTACCTCCACGTGCTTACGTAAAGTTGTTATCTGCAACCCCCCAATAACCATAACTCAAAGACTTTTCCACACCCTCAAGCAGCATGGATCAAATGGAAGCATCTTTGAGTCCATCCGTTGATGGAAGAGATGTGAGTCTGGACTGCATGTTTTCAGCTACAAGTTTTGCCAATGATTTGACGTGATCTGAATTTTGTGTTTCATGCTGACGCTCTTAACATGACACAACGGACACAACGGCGCCTTTTTCGACGCCGACTTCTTGTGCCTTACTCGTCACATCACGGATTGACGCACACTGCCGCACTACTTCGGATGCCAGCATGATGAAGCGCACAAAAGTAACGACGAGCAGAGAGATAAATCGGCAGAACCAGACACTGGAGACGCGAGTGGGACTAATAAACCTGGGAGGAAAAAGGCTGCAACGTATGTCGTACTTTCCATTGTGGATCCTGTGGCTCATGAGAACCCGGATTCGGATTCGGCATTGGGGGGGCTGAATAGTAGTAATCAAGCTGCCCGACGTGATCAGAATCGAATTGCACAGCGCGAATTTAGGTTGAGGAAACAGCAGCGGGTACGTCGTCATTTTCTTACTATCAATAGTGCCCTGAGGACTACTGTTCCACTCTATTCTTCCCAACTTCTATTTGGCGTACTATTCATGTCCTCAGATCCGCGATCTCGAAGCTCGGGTTGAGATACTTTCAGGAAGCAAAGAGGAAACTCACACTCATTCTCGGGCCATCATTCAAGGTCTCATGGAAGAAAACTCGCGTCTTCGAGCCCTCGTCAGAGATCTCGGCACCTTCCTAGGTGATGGATTAGGTGGCCCACTTCTCGCTAAGACTGGTTGGGACATGAAATCCTTTCAGGATATGGTTTCGCGCGCGGACTCAGATACTGCATACGAGGCTTTCATCAAAGCAAAGAACGCGATGATAAGTCCTCAGAATAGCACTGGTATGACGTCCTCGACCAGCGCTTTGGCAAGCGGTGGGCATGACTTGAATGGCACTAAGAAACGGAAAAGATCATCGTTCATGGAGGGCAGCAGCTTCAATGCATCTCAGACCCCTCCTACACCTTCAAATTCAAACCCTCCTCGAGCTCGGTCACCCCACGAACTCCCATCTCTCCTCCCTTCACGCACTCAGCCCTTTAATCCTACACGTAGTTCCGACGAGCCGCCAGGATCTTTCACTTCTCTTATTGATACTTTCTCGTCTTCTGCAGGAGCACCGTACATTGATATGGGAAATCCCAGCATCAGCGGCACACGTGTGTTACCTCCTCCTGGACCCAGAGAAGCATTTGGCATGGCTTCAGTAGGGATGAACAATGGCCCTAGCGGAGGAAGTTCATCGTATGGAGGATCTTCATTCGGCAGCTTCAATCCGCGTGACAACAATCAAGCAGGGTGTAAGTTCCCTTGTGTAGTTGCCGCTTGTGCAGGCGAAGACTGATTTACACTGCAATAGCGTCACCCATTAATGCGCCGCCTGCTGCATCTACGACTAGCTCAAATGCCGGTCCAACCGATCGCAGAACGCGCTTGATGATTGAAAATGAGCCAAAAAAGCATGAGGCAGGGAAACTTATAAAGTATGTCGCCTTCGTGACATTTCGAGGCTCGGAAGATGGAGTTTCCGACCGCCTACATCCAATCACAGATACCACTTGGACAACTACAAGCGTAGCTCCCAGTATTTCCTGCCCGCATCATTACGACCAACGTTAGTCCAGCGCTCTGTACCCCATGGTGAGTTTCCTATCTTTTTGTTGTCATGCTACTGTTGCGCACGACTCTTCTGAATAGACAATCTCATTGACGGAATCGTATACCCTGAGATTCGAGATCGGATGATTCTTCTCAAAGGTAACGAATCTGATCGGTCAAATGCTTACGCGCGAATGGTAACAAGTAATACCACAATACAGACCGTTTCGATCTGGCAGAATGCTTGTCTATGTTCCTTTGGACTTCTATTGTGCATGATGATGACGTTCTTGCTCACAGTAACTGGGAGTTGGGTGAGGACTGGCTGAGACGTTATGGGTGAGCATTCGTGCATCCCATTGATTGGGTCCCTTCTGACGTGCTTTGATGTGATGGAAGTTTTCTTGTGGAGGAATCCGTGCTAAGTAACGTGAACAAGTGGAGGAGGACACGAGGGGAAGCAGAACTTGTGTTGTCCGAGATCAATCCAGACGCCGCTGGAGTCAACGCGCTTTCTTGAAGATAGCTGGTTTGGGGTTATGTGCATTTTTTTTTTTTCTTGGTCTCTAGCCTCCAGTTTTTTTTGTTCATTGCTGTATTTTTATCTGCAGTCTTGGAAATAGTGGCCTTCGCGAAGATGAGATGTCTCCCTTCGCCGAATTAATTTTTTTGGCAGCTTGGTGATGGGGCTCTCAAACTTTGTCTATTAAGATAGAGTTCGTTGCAGGTATATATTGGATACAGAAAACAGAAGAGATTATTCAGAGGATAGGCATGGTCACCAGGATGCCTTCTTTACGCCAGGTATGTCTCCTGCTATAGCCTTCAGCCTAAACTGGTACTATTGATACGACCAATGATTGTGAGCGTTCATGCATCATGTCCAAACCCCCGAAAGACTCACCCGACAAAGCCCAAATTTGCTCATTACTCCCCTTCCTCGACCACTCTCAACACATCGATTATTGACAGTGTTCGGCCTGGTATATTTGGAAAAGTTGTTTAACTGCAGCTGAGCCTGATATCTAACAGCAGGAGGGAGAGTTTGGTTTCGGGCAACAAAGAGGTACGCCCTCCGAGTCACTTCATTTTCAAAGACCTTCAGGTATCAAATGTCTCAATGAGCACCATGGATGGCGTTGAATTGGTTACAAACCATCCTGCGCGCCTTAATGTCGCGTAGCACCCTTGCGTTCATCTTGAGTCCACTGGAGACAAGCGTGGGAACTGCACCATGTTGAATCCGGAAATAACCAGGTCGATGGTTTCATATTTTCCTCAACTTGGACACGGGTCAGAGTTATGCTCCTAAGGTCCTGAGGTAAGTCCAGTTATTGTTATGGCGTCAATACTCTCATCCTGAGGCTACTTCATCAAGAGAGCTTGACTTCTAGCGAAAACCAACGGAAATTATTGAATCTCACTCTTCGATCTTTCATGGCCCGTACGCGGCTGCTTCGCATCACCCCATCTGCGCGACGATCCGCCATTTCATCCCTTTTCGCCCTTACATTCATTGGATCCATCCTCACCGTATCCGCGTCATCCATTCTCCCATGTCCTGCACGGCCGTCAGACCGAAGTTATCTTACCGAAAGTGGGGATGGACACGACGTGAAGCGCTCGAAACGGGGGTCTCTACAGTCTGAAGAGGAGATCATTGTAATGTCAAGGAAGTCGCACCACTGGATTGAAGAAAAGATACCTCCCCGGCAATGAATCTGTGATCCTATCTTGTACCCCTCCTCAACAATTACAAATGACAAGAGCTCATACTGCTTAAGATTTCCTGTTCGTACCATTGGTTAATTTGTTCCCGCGTGAATGGTGTTTTTCGTGCTTATGATCTGATTCGCCGTCTGCTTTGATTCGCACTCTGGGATGAGCCAGGGTTCCTCTTCAATACCACCACGTTTCGATTGGAGAGCTAGCGAGTGTTTCTACTCTTACTCAGTGGTGTCAACGTGCATCGGTACCACTCTTCTGATCGCCTACTGGATTCTCCTCTCCACTGTCATAATTTTTCGCTTGTATCAATCTATTTGGTCTCCACGGCTGAAAGCTTCAGATGCACCCAACGGCAGCCCGAATTCCTGAATGACCAGAGCAATATGTGCATTGGACATTGTTCGTGATGCATATTCCTAAGAACTGGCGGGAGAGGAGGGGCTAAACTGGGGATGATGGAGACGAAGCGATGCACGTTTTGGATAATCAGGCAAGCATCGTGGTTCTTGGTGAGCCGCGCGCAGATTTGGTGAATGCGCCGGTACGAAGCAACTGGGTAAGCACATCACTGAAGCTGACACCGAGCCCGTTGTTCACAGCAGGTGTGACACATTGAGAACGCCAGGATCAGATCATAACTGGCACGTTGCTCATGTAGTCGGCTCACTCCTGGTCATAACTGGCATGTCCTTTAGGTCGGAGGGAACTAAGGGCCTGCGGCCTAGCATCGAATAATGACGCCCGCGACGCGAAGGATCCTCACCCACGAATAGGGTCGCTGGAAATCCCTCACTGAAGAACTGAGTATCCGTCAGTCCGGGTATACCCTGGGCGACAATTTGGGATGGAAACTCGCACTTCAAGTCTAGGTGGGATTTAATGGAGGAACGAGATTACATGAGACTTGTGTCGGGTTTTACCACTCCAGTTTCCCTCGTATCCGTCGCACATCTGGGATTCTCTCTGACCTCGCGTACGCCATACCTGTTTATGGCCCTTCGAATGCTGATCATGAGCAAGCGTTCAGTTTGTATCTCTTATGATCTCACGGTATTTTTTCAGGCCTTTTTGTCGTCTTTGTGTTTGGGTACGTTCTTTCTTTGCTCGCGTCCTGCTGGATGCCTCGGCCTCCGTGCCTTCGCGCTCACCTGCGCTTCGGCCTCTGTGCCTCTGAGCGCCGACCATTCACTTTGCGTCCGCCGTATGCCTTTGTTCATTTTCTGCTTTTCTTCTTTCTGACTCTTTGTTTTTTGTTAACAGTTCAACCATTTATTCCCGAATGTAAGTATTTGTTATTTAGTGGAGGTACGAGATTAAATTAGACTTATGTGCAGTAGGACTAAACGCTTACATTGTTGTTTTTACGCGCTCGGCACATTGCTCTAGTGATACCTTTCGCCGTACCCGCTGTCACACTGCACCTTCCGAGGTTACAGTCATGCCGTTCCAGGTGCCGCTGCATACCTTGGTTCGATTTCTTCGGACGAATTCCGTACGTGTTTTTCATCCATCTATGCTTCAGGGCTCTCGCCCTCTTATCTCTCATGGTCTGCTGAAGACGTTTATCCTTTCTTGATTTTTAGTCTTGTCCTTTCGGTCTCGCTGAGGGGGGTGTTGTGACCTTCGGTTGGGTGGGATCCCCATTGCATTTAATTAGATTTTCTAGGTTCCTTGGCGTTCTGCACCTCTTTGCCCTCGTTGTCCTTGTTTTAGCGTTGCCCTCCTCCTTCTCCAATCTCCTCTTTGTATGTAACCGGGTCGTCTTCAAATCTTCAGAGGTTCCAGCATCTGCTGGGGCTGTTGCCACGCTACTCTGTTGCGTCTCCTCCTGTGTGCACACAAGTCGGTCTTACTAAAGGTGAAGGAGTTATGACCTTCGGTTACCTTTGGTGGGCAGGATCCCGTCTTCAGTGCTTCCCTTTTAGTCTCTTTCATCTTTCGGCCTTTTCCCAGTCGCTTCTTTGTTCTGTTGCTTCCTTCCGTATTTTCTGCGTCACCCACCACCATCCCCTGCTCCACCTAACGCTACTCTTTTTGTATTTACCGGGTCGCTTGATATCTCAGAGGCTTCGACTTTCGTCAGGGTCGTCGCCACGCTACCTTGCTGCTCCGAGTCACGCGTTGATTTCCAGCGTTTCGGGTGAATGTCTTTCAGGCAATCATAAACGCAGACAAAATACTTTTCAGGTGACCCTTCGTTATTAAAACCTTGTGGACATACCATGTCGGAAGACACTACCATTGCACTTGTGTGCAGCTGGACGAGCACGTCGATACGATAGCGTGACAACGACAAACGTCGAGAATAGGAGGCGACCCGGTTAAATACACAGGGAAGGTGAAAGGGGACGGAGGAGGGTAACGCTGAAGAAGACAATCACACAGACAGAGAAAAGGAAAGCTAGGTTACAAACAGACGAGGATCCTACTCGCCGCAGGCAACCGAAGGTCAATTATGCCTCCACCTGCAGCAAGACCGGAATGCTTACAAACCAGTGCAGCTCCGAGTCGGGAGAGCAAGAGACCACGAGAAAAAAAAAGAATAGAAATACTGGGATCGGACCATGAGAAAGCAAAAAAAAACCAAACAAAGAGAAAGGAGAAGAATCGCCGATGCGTACGGCGGACGAGAGAAGACAGAAAACCTACATGGACTGCTGACAAAATCGATCTAGGGTCTGCGAGAGCAGGATCCGCTAGATCCGCATAACTGAACCAGCGCGGCGTTACAGCATGCGGTGAGGCCGACAGCGGGTACGGCGCAACGCGTGCAGCGGACGCTAAGGAAAGAGCGTTAGTGCCAGGGCACCATGGTACCCAAACCTCGTACCTCCATTAAATCTCAAGCAATCGGAAGTACGAGGTCTGAACCAAATGATTTTGAAAACTATTCTCTCAGGGTTTGGGGAATCACCGAGTTGGGGACAAGACGTGTGCCTGCTCTAGACGAAGTCGTCAACGGCAATACAGTGGGTAATATGGGGAACGTCAAGGGGATGCTGACATCCTCATGGCCAGGCCAGATAGAGCGGCAGCAAACGAAATTCATTGTTTTCATTGCATAGCGTCGTTCAGCCGCCCGGAAGACACACATATATAAGTAGCTTATGCATACTTACGCGTGCTACTTTCGCGTCGATGATTGGCTTTCGTTGTTTTGTTTAATATCATGTCGAAAGTACCATTGGTGCGGCTTCGATTCCCCCAGACTTCATGCTCCATGGAGTGACGCAGTTCCCCTGGAGAGTATGTGAAGAACGTCTTGGCGCAGGGTCACTGGACGGGCAACTGGACACAATCCATTGCAATCATACACCACAGATATGAAGCAAGCTCTATCTTTGTTCACTGGATCCAAACCATCATCGGCAAACAAACAACGAATCCTGACCTACAATCACCAAACCGCGCAAACACGTCACAAAGAGGATTCGCCGAGCCCGTCCTGCGACCACGAGGGGAGGAAATCGAGCTCAACGATATTCGACCTTGTTTATGTAATCGGGGATGGCAAAACAAGCCTAACTTGAGGATGAGAGCGAAGATGGCAAGAATAGGAAGTGGGAAGAGCCGCAGAGAATGGAACAAAGAGTTGTTAGGTAACAAAAAAAGGAATGGGTGAACGTTGCGGAAATATCCTAGAGACACAGCAAACAAAGAACCAATGCTGAATATGTTAAACAAGGTACTGTCCGATAATTGAGGGGATAGATTCGGAAAGTATTGCCCTTAGGCACTAATACTTTGTGAATCATTCGATGACCAAATAGGTATCCCCGAACCCACAAAATTGAGATTAATCGGCGTGGTTGGGACCCCAATCATCTCGTTGAACAAATCCATCAACTGAATCTCGAGTTCGGGTTTTGAGTCGTCACAAACGACATTCTCGCTACCCTCTACTGTGGCCTTGTTGCCTACCTCCGACGTCGCCGAGGTCGTCGAACCCAACATTTCTGGGGCCGGACTGTTAACATGGAGTAGTTCAGAGATCTGGGTTGGAGTTGTGCTGTATTCACCATCTTCGACAGCAAACGTATGGGGCCAAGACTCCGCAGTAGACGAGGGGAAGAGGAGGTCAAGGCTGGATGATAGGGAAGAATCATCGAGGGAGAAATCAGACGGCGTTGGGAAGTCGGAGGTGGTGAAGGGATTGCTGTCATTGCTGGAGGTATCTTCGACACAGATGTTGCTGAGGGTTCCAAGGTCGAGATCGACGGCATTGGTATCAAAGTCGCAAGGTCCACCCGCTGCTGGGGCATCACCGAAGCTTCCAATGAAGGAGTCGGGATGGTCGCCACCCGTGCCAGGTGGCGAGTGGAGTCCGACGACAGTGACGATGATTCATCGATTCGAGTTGCAAGATTTGCCGAGTCGAGCGAGGGAGTTGGCGCTGGAGGCGCGGTGACCTCCGACGTTGGTGTAACAGGCGTTGACGTTGACGAGCGTGACCCCGAAATCAGGGGCATTATGCTTGTCAGCGCAGCCTCTAGCCTTGCCACTCTGGCAGTGAAAAAGTGTGTCAGGGAGCAGATAATAATCAAGGAATTTAAAACACACCTCTCTAATAACTCTGCATTTTCTTGCTCTAAACGTGTTGTCCTCTCATTCCCGATCACGGCACCTTGGGTGCTCTGTCGTAAAGCAGCATTTTCAGCCTCAAGTTCAGCAACCCTCTTATGAAGGTCCGCGAACTCCTTTTTTCTTCTGTCCCGCGACTCCTGTGCTGCGATGCGGTTGCGTTCCGCACGAGCTACTTTCTTCTCCCTGAGTAAAAATCTCAGTAAACAACTTCTCTCATTGGGGAGGGGAAAACTTACTCTGAGGCCGTAGGCTCAGATAGGCGTTGACGCTTGCGCGACTGACCAGGAGAAGGTGGAGCAGGAGACTGAGAAGAGGAGGCTGTGGAGGAGTCGGGAGCTGGGTACGAAAGTGAAGCTGGGTCGATGGCTGGTTGGCTCATGGTGTATCTAGTTACTGCTTAAGGGGATGCGTGGAGGTGACTGGATCAAGAGGGATGAAGAGGAGGCGGACACGTTAGGAATCTTAAAGGGCAACGTGGAACTTCAGTGCAAGTGTCGACGTGTCACCACGTGACAGCACACATCCAGTGGCTGTGACGAGCTGCGCCTGAGCTTCTTTCCTTCTTTTGTACGACCAACACCCGAGGCCACAATGGGGGTTTTCAGAATACGTGGCCTCTTGCTGTCGCTTTAAACCTGCTTATTTAGTTGTTCCTGTGCTACCCAAAATGGAAGATCAGAACACAAAGGTAAGTTTTGCCATACTATACGGCGGTACCGGCTCACCTGCCAGCGAGATTTTCGGTGGGTTCGACATCTTGACCTCATCGCCTCGGCGCGACGCCTTGTATTGAGCTGAGGTTCTGTTTCGCTTGACCCTGAGCCCGGCGACGCGTGTGATAAGACAACGCACTGAATTAGCCTATTAGGTCGGTACCGACGACATAATTATCATTTTGGCGCCTTCCTGGCTATGTTCCCGTTGTGAATCTTGGGAGCCGATGTTGTCATACGAATGGAAAACTTTTCGTTTCCGTGACCATCTTGGGACTGCTTGCTGTCATGCAGATAATGAATGTAGTGGTTGACTTGATCCTTGGCTACTACTATCTATCGAGGCTGGCATCCTGCCTAATCCTTGGCGTGCCTGCACTAACACTAGTTGGAGGTACGCTCAAGGCCTGCTTGTCATTTATTTCCTATGAGATGCTTTAGATATCTTCAAATCTAGCCTGGCTTTATTGCAGATAACCGTCGCATTCTCATTCAATGAGTAACTTCGATGTCTCAGGAACGGTTTTAGATCACTCCAAACGATGAGTTTTAAACCAGAAATGTCGATCCAATGTCTTATCCTGTCCACCGCACTTTGTTGCATTATCAGATTCCGATCCCCGCCGTGTACAAAACTGCCCTTAATAGGTACTTTCGTGGTATACGTGTGGATGTGCAAAACAAGTGCGCACGACCTAATCCCGAGTAACATACGATACGTGTGGTAGCAGAATATGATGAGCCCACGATCCCAACCGGGATAATCACTCTTCGATCTCTCCAAACAACATAATTTTTCCACTTTGGTCAAGCTTCACACCTTATTCTCCTGCAATTCATCCTTCTCGAGCCATGACGCAAAGGCGTCCAGTCTCTTCTTTTCATCCTCATCACCCCCATGTTCATCATCTCCTTCATGGTCAGCCCCAGAGCTGGACTTCTTATACTTTGACTTCCCCTCGTAAAGCGACGCTTCCACTCTACGACCATCAAAAAATCTCCCGTTCATTTTCTTGACATTCATCTCAGTATGATCAGAATGGAAGGCAAACCGGAACAACTTACTATCACACATGCTTGTGCACTCAGAGGCTCCTTAAATTTTATCGTCATAATACCATCTTCCTCTTTCTGAAATTGTTATTTTTTTGAGAAAAATTCGCCCAAATCGCTTTGTAGGGAATTCGCTTAGGACTTACATCATACAATACCACGTTCGTCACTTCGCCCAGGGTTTCGCATTCCTCCCGGACATCTTCCTTAAGATCCAGTAGCAACGTTGGATCTTGCTCGAGATCCTTCAGAGTGAACATGTGCTTCAGCACGACTGTTCTAATCTTCACAAGAGCAGCCTTCCGCTGCCTCTCCGCAGCACCATCTTCGTCTGACGAGTCCCAATCGGCAAGTTTGCTATAGGAATACAGGGATCTGTGATACGCCCAAAACTTAGGCCAGCTGCATTACTTACTTGTTCAATTTCGTTATTCGAGCCGTCGCCCTCTTCTTGTCAATTGTCCGCTTCACTGTCGCCCTCTCTCCTCCTTCGCCGTTTGTTGTTTTATGATTAAATTCACCTCTCTTGACCCTCATGACAGTCCCAGCATCCCCTAACCTCAGCTCAGCTTCGTCCAGCATGCGTATTGCTAGATCCACGCTTTCCTCTTTGAAATAGACAACAAGAGCTTCTCCACTGAAGCTTCCATCCTCTTTGGCATACAATTTGACCCGGGGCTGTTCATCATCATCCTCCATGAGGACTCCGAAAGGTTTGAAGCGAGCTACCATTTCCTCGAACGTAGTGTCAGGGGGGAGGCCTGAAACGAAAACAGCAGTGTTCTTGGACTGAGTCAGTTTTGCTGTCGACGAACTACCCTCTCCATTGTGTGCTGTGCCTGAGTCACCCTTCCTCCGCTTAATGGACGGGCCGGCATCGGAAGGAATTGTGCTCGAAGTGTAGTCGACGTCCTTTCGCTTCTTGTGACGCTTTAAGACGGGTGCCGCTGGCGCCTGAAGGAATATGTCCCAAAACCGGAATAGAACGGAATGGATTATAACCCCATAGGTCTACGATGAGAACGCCATAACGTCAAACGTACTTCTTCGTCGACACCAGCAACGGAATATGCAGCTTGTTGTGCCTTCAATAGGTCTTCTTCAACCTTACATGCGCAAAAACAACAGAAGTGCGTTGACATCACGGCTTCCAAAGAACCCCCGGATAATATACGTACCAGAGGAACCCACGCTCGTGCAACAGTATCATATTCGAGCTCCGTCCCATCATCCGCCTCATACTGCCATTTGCCAGACACAGTATCAAAGAAGTAGCGAGGGTCATCCGCAAACCCAGCGGTAGGATCATCGATAGCTTCCCGCTCAGCAGTCATCATCCGCTAATACAATCAGAAACGAGAGCAGTACAAGTCGTTGGTGAAGCTTGAAGGTCTGCTCTTAGGTTCTGTCTAACTCGTGACGCATAGCCTCTCATTCAAAGGGGGGGTTCGTAATGCAAATACTGTTCACCATAACAAGTACATGTTTCTATATGACACTTCGCAGAAGCAAGAGATACGTGCACGTTCTCATGACATGGACAAGAAGAGGACGTGGCACGCGGGACGATTAGTACCTGAATAGTGGAAAGATTTTAGTCCAAGGATGACCATTTTGGAAAGAGAGAGGATAAAGTGTAAGCGAGATATCGCGATGACAAAAGGAGATTTTGAATGCATGCGATAAGTGCCAAAATAGTTAATTAAGCCCTAGGAAATCCGTAAGCGCTCCGAATACATAAGAACAAAGTCAGACATGGAACGACCACGCACATCTTATATTCGATCACATCGGATGAAGGTAGGCTGCCATCAACTTCGTAGAAAATGGCAATATCCAAGTCACGGGGATTGCGTGCATTGGGTTTACATGAAAGTTCTCCTTTTATCGTCTCTCCTTCCTGGGGGAACAATTTAGCCAAACACATGCCACTGGGGCAATGTGCACCCACATTTATGGTAATGGTGCTTTGGGTATAGAATACAGTTTGCCTGGAGTGGGAGGATGAATCCGCGTTGGATTAGCTTCGGCTAAATGATACTCACTTCCAGTGGGTATACTTGGCATGCGGGCCAGTACTAAATTTGACCTTTTTATGTGTTGCCTCGAAAGAAACATCGAACCAAGCGAGGAAAGCATGAGCGTCTAAGTAATCAATAGATGTCTAATTAGCATATCCTCCAAGCGGACCATGTACGAACAGTCATTGCGAGTGGCTTGGAGGGAAAAGGGTGCTGTGAATGTCAGGTCTTCTTTGGTAACTGTCCTTAGATCGATTTGCTAAACGAAGCAGTGTTTCGTATTACTGTGAAACCATTTTACTAGTATGGGGCACTCACCTTAAAGCAGTATGGATCAGTCACTACGGCTTTGAGCTCAACAGTGTCGACGAGTGGCTCCCGGAGAGCGATGTCCTTGATACAACTAAAATTAAACCCATAAACGTTATCCCAAACTGTGCACAGTGGTATAAGCCATATGGAACACTAAATATAAGAGGCACTTGCAATTTATCTTTTCGTCCTTGTATTCCTGATCTTCAATGGCCGCGAGATACATGGACGCGGTATCGGGAAATATCAAGCCCCCAGGTTTCTAGAAACATGGAGGTCAGATGAACGGTACGATGTATAAGGTAGAGACGCAACACCACCCACCAGGTATCGGTCTCGCGCTATCAAGACCGTATCGAGCATGCTTTCATATAGCCTAAAGAGCAGCCGATCCGTGACCAACAGTTCAATGACAACGTTAATGAAATAAAAATACAGGAAATAGCCCATCCACTCGCTGACAATAATGTCGAATTCTTTTATGGGAAGCTCAACTTCTTCCAATTTCCCTTTGACGAGTGTGATGGCTTCGAAGTGATCGTAAGCAACCGACTACTGCATAAGTTCCACTGCTGATAGACGACTTACTGTCCTTAAATCCGTTGGCCTCTATGATCTTCTGCGCTTGGTCAATAATATTCGACATGTCGACCTAATCACCATCGCCACATCTCAGTACCTTCCAAGAACGGGGCGCGCAACCATCTATCACTCACCCCGACAACATGGCTTGCGCCCGCTTTGGCGGCGAACATACTCAATATTCCCGTTCCGCAACCCACATCCAGGACAGTCTTCCCCACGAAGAGATGAGAATTCTGCAGCATCGCGCTCCGATACGATCCCGTTCGAACAGAGTCCTTCAGCATCTCCTCATGAATACCTTGGAATTTCGAAATTTGAGCATTGATCCTTCATTCCATTGCAGGAGGGAGGGGAATCTGGAAGGCTGCAGAGCCGCAGACACATACCGAAATGGGCGTATGAGTCCGCATAGCTAATTTGGTTCGGTGTTACAACCACAAGAATTTCCCGATTAAAAACCCAAGTAAGATGTCATGGCCACAGAGTTGATGGCATGACATGGGGCAGCAGCGTTATTTTTTTTACTCCCAGTCAGCGCCAGAGAGCCACAAAAAAAACCAGCAATTAAGCAGAACGTACTAATCGCGTGAAGTCATGCCATCAGACGCAATGTGGGTGCTCTTAGATAAACTCATAACTGGGGATAAAGCGAGCAGCGGATGGATGCAGCTTCGATCTGATCTCAAGCAGTGGAGAAAATTATGCCTGACAGATGTTTCAATCGGTGGCAGTGCCAATGCCAGAATCGGTCTCGGTAACAGCAAGACACAACAGCGACAATTTCAACACATGTCCTCCAGCATCGTGATCCGCACAACCCGACGCAGCTAAACAAACCGGGCACGCATGGTAGTTCCTGGCGACTCTTCCACTTTAGTAGAGGCTTGGATCCTGCCTAGTGTCTTCATGGGCTCGTAATATTTCAGTCGCTTCCCCAAGTTGACACTCCCTCCGCGAATATCGTGGAGCAGCCAAGTGCGAAACAACATTTGTGGAACCTCTCTCGACTTGAACTTGGCGCCCGAGAATACAGTAACAAACAGATCATGCATCCACTTATCTTAGTGGTCTGATGCGAGTGCTCGCGAATGCGAAACGTAGGAGTTCCAACTCTGGGTCACCGGAGTTGAACACCAAGCAGCTAGTCAGCACTCAGCGGAATGCAGTTTGTCCGCAGTTTGTGGACAGTGGCTTAGAGGCTGGGGTCCTGCCCAGCAGTGGCTCAAGTCAGCTGCATCTCCGAGATGTTCGACTCCCCAAAGCCACTTTTGTTTTTCGGATTGACGGACCTTGTTCTGATGGTGCGCTGGTGGGTGGCAACGTACAATATATGGCTCATGAGTGACAATCCCCAAGCCACGCATACGGCGCGTCACGCCAGTGGCGCAGGTACACTCCGCATTCGATACCGATCGATAGGATTAAAAAAAAAAACAATACATTATGTGGATCCTCGGCCATCTGGGGCCGGTACTATAATACTTACTTACCGGGACCATGGGGATAGATCTGGGGGGCCAAGTCCCACAATCATGTACACAACTTTCAGCCTCCGGGCGCGCGTGTGCTGTGGCTTTATTGGTTAAGACTCCAAAAGATCCTCTACTCAACAGGAAGTCATCAAAACAACGTGTCAATAAGCCATATCGGTGTGCCGTTTGCATGAAAGCCGCTAACACGGCTTGTGACTAGTGGCTATATATCGAGTGGCTCATGCATGGTAAATAACGGAGGGGTTGAGCCGCATCATCCGGTGTTGGTTGTTGGTGCCTTCTGGTGCTGTTTCAGGTGCTCCAGCGCCCCGCGAATCAAAGTTCACCACACTCAAGCGCCAGTAATTGTTGATGTGGCGAATTGTGCTCCACCTGCGGTGCCGAGACGGCGCCCGGTGACCATGGTATGTTCTTATTGAGGATGTCTCGTTACAATCTGAAATCCCATGGCACGCCTAGCCTCGTGTACGGAAGATCAAGTCTAATTGATGCCGTCTATGGGAACCCGATCACCCTCTAACACTCGTGATAGCTAAGTTTTGTAGTTATATCACCAATATTACACATGGTCCCATGGGCTAGAAATCCATTTTAAGTTTGAAGCCATATACCAACCATGGCCAAATGCATGTCAAACCATCGGCGGAAGGGCACATTTCCCGCAGGGATCAGGCATACATCCATACGGTGACCAGCATGAGAGATCAGCTAGCGACTGCTAGCACGTCTGTGTCTCGGCCTCGGCGCCAAGATTTGTTAGTTCGTCCTGGGACGGGTCATGTGCATAACTGGAAGCCAGCGGGCCATGGTGCAGCGTGTCTGGACTAGAGATACCGAAACAAATACACCAGAGTGACATGAGGATGATGTCGTGATATGACGAAATGACCGGGCGGGATCATACATCATACGCATAGCAAGGTCACACACCACAGATGCATGCATGAGTATGAGCGCGACTAGTGCCATGCACGCAAACCTGACTCAATCCCGGCCGATAAAGCGTTCATGCAACCGATCGCAACGCTTCATCCGACGGGCACTTGGAAGATTGCTGCTCGCGTAGATATAATGGTATGCGCCGTTTCTTGCTCAGACGTAAGCCAATCACACCAAAAAACTATCATCCAGTTAGAGTCCTCAAATCAGCCACAGCCTCCATTTCGGATACAGATCTTCCCTTCAGGCACTCATAAACCATCTCTCATGCGCATGAGAGCAACGGAGGACGCATCATGAGCAGGATAGAGGGGTGGGAATATCCGAAACTAAGCAGAGCGGAGAGACCAGGTCCTTGTATTCACGCATTGATAGAAACAACGCAAAGAGTATTTTCGCAGTAAGGTAGCCCCCATTCAATGTTAAGCTAGGGGGTAATTGTAGCCACATTTCAAGGTGAGCAAGTCAGCCGTTGGGCATACCGTTCGTGTGTATGCGAACGCGATGCAGTGCTAGCAATGACGCGGTAACCAGTCCATCCCCGATGATCCTCATCATCTACGGGAAAAACTTAGCCTCGACGCACAAGTGAGCGTGGGTCTATAAACCGACAGATCGATATGAATCGTGCTCCACCGCCATGCTGTATACGAGCCTATCGCACGAAAACAATTATCCAGTACTAGGGCTCCCAGAAAGAGCTACCAGTTTCCCATAATTCCGAGTTCATGATCAGAATCATGCACTCTTGCTCCGCCTCATCCGCAAGCGCACATGAGAACGAATCAGGGATGGGAACATTATGAAGGAGGGACAGGAGAGGAAGTCATGAGTCTTACTCACATATTACTCCCCAGTTCCGCGGCCTTGCGGGAATTGTGCATCGTGCGCCTGTCAGGAGGTCTAGAACACCGAGCGCATCAATTCCCGGAATTGGGCCTCGCTAAGACTAGCCTGAACCCAGTGGTAAAAGGATATCACCCATCACGATCGGTTGTGGAACACTCGCTGATGTGAACTTCGAATTCCCGTACGTACTTACTGCATGAAAAGCTGTCTATCTATAGAAGCTGGTATCCTGCCTACATGAAAAGGCACAATCATGCCATATTCATCTACGCCTTTCACGCGTGTTCGCTTATATGGAAATGGAAAATCAGGTTCGTATTGAGGGAGAAAATATCGGTAACTCACCTAGAAGTCTCGGAGATGGGAATCCCCGGTTTTCCGACAATTCGTTCACACGGTCGACGAAGCGCTCGTCCTAGTGACGATCAATTAGAACTCCCATTCATACTCACTTACCCGTCCAGTATGCATACGGCTCAGTATATTGAATTTAGGGGGAATTAGATCGCCTCTCTCCTGATAGACATTTTCACGCCATCCAAAGACCCCAACTGTCCGCCACAGGAGCGCCAAGTCAGCCATCTTCGTGCTATATTTTGTTCCTCTCGTCCCATACGTGAATCTTTGACATGTTGGAGTTTTCACGGCGCCAAACGTGCTCAAGGGGATTACTTTATGCCTACAAACATTTTCATTTCTTTTGTCCTCCTTCATATTTGTTGATGAAATATGTCTTTTGCTGAGCATTTTCCCCCCATTAGTTCTCGGTTCCGGCCCCGAGGTAAGAGCGAGCGTCAATGATCGCTTGTTGTGGTTCTTGCTAGTAACGTCTTACGTAGTTCATCTATCGCAGCGATCAACCATGAGAAGTATTGGCGATTCTCTGTTCCGAGGCTGAGCGGTCAGCTATGGTACTTCTACATGACCTACACATGCTGCAGGAAACAATGTCTCCCTTGGCCGCCCGAACTAACTAATTTGGTATCGTCCATTCAATGCTGATCCAATTTTACGACCCTCATGAGTTATGCCAATTAAACCAGCTCTTCTCTCAGCTCTCGACCGCAAGATTTTCACATCTACTTAATGATTGCGATAGAACCCTGTTCAGCTGTCCCCGGACATCTGAGTCCGGTGCCGTCGGTTGGACCCCCTCGACTGCGATGTTCTGGGCCGGGACGTCAAATTGCAGCTCGGGCTGCAGAATGCCACAGCTGGCAGCACTCGTAATTGCCTCATGAGGCCAGCACATGAGCATGCACGTACAGATACTCACACTAGCTCGACTTGATTGGCCAAATTACAGGCACCTTCAAACGTTGGTCGTATGCTTCTCTCATAGGTCTGCACTGCAAGTAACTTCCCCGCACCGAACACATCCTAGCAGTGAATCTGCATCTAATCCCCCCTTGGAGAAATTATGATGGAAGCTTCTTAAGCGCTGCGTCGCATTCTATTCCAATAGAGGCTGGTCACTTGCATAGCATCGCATCATGCTGAGGATCCCCCCCCGTTTCTCCAACGGAGTGCGCCGTCACAGCCTCTAAGATCAAACACAACTCAACTCGATCGATCCAAATACCTAATCCGTTGCAAATTGCCCAGAAACAACCTCCACAGCCTCACAAGCTCCGCAAGGGCTCATTATGTATTCGGCTTCGCCCGGCATAGCCAGTTGCCAGAATTAGGCTAGGTATCGGCGCATGATGCCTTGGCATCAAGGGATTGTTCCACATGCACACCCAAACGCGAGGATAACCACACGCATGATACACTGCGGAGCCGGAACCCTTGAAAATCACGGCCGGAGCCTCCCTGTTTGTAGCCTATACGACTGCTGCGGGCAGTGCAACACATGTGTGGCCACGCCATAAACTACACAAACTCACGACTCGAACAACCCGCTTGCCACGTCTAACAACCTACTTGTATTGTTTAACGCAAACCAGCAAAAAAGAACCAATTGATCAAAAAAATGATACACATCCGAAAAGCCATGAGTTCGCAGGCTAGGAAAAGAAGGGCGGGCAGAGATAAAAAGTAAAACCCACACGTCCGTACATACTTGCGTATGGGTCAACCGCCAACGCAACACATACATGTACGCACAATAGCTAGAACAGACAATCAGCCCTCAAGTGAGGAATAATGAAAATAATGAGAGGAGGCGAGGAAGAGAGTCAATGAATGGACAAGTTAATCGCTGGATAGAGAATGGAATAGGCCCTTGGTGCCTTTGTCAACACGGTTCGGATTGGATTTGGGAGGGATAGAGGGTCAAATTTTGATAATTTTTTTTTTCAGGGGGGAAGAGAGAAGAAAGATGGAGATTGGGGTTTGAGCTCATGTGCGAACACCTTGGACACGACATGTTAGGTTTCAATTCAAATGGAATTTGCTGAAGACGGCGAGAAAGGATGAGCATGATGGGCAAGCCCGATGACGATGACGAGTAAATGGTTGGTTGATAGACGGGGGCGCAGGCGGAGTCGGCTGCGGGGGCGTGAGCAAGGGAAAAGGTCCAAGAAGACGGAATAAGGGTCCACCCTTCCTAACAAGCATTCCATTCCATTCGCTCCCTTCTCTTCGACTTCTCTTCGAACTTATGGGGATATGGAATCCCATTTCCCGAATATCTACGTAGGGCGAGAAGGAAGGATCGGAGAGTGGTCCGGTAAAATGGTAAGGACGGAGCGTAACGATTGTGCCCGCATGCTGAATGGGTGGGGGGGTATGATCTGTGACGAACGCAAAGCCAACGGAAGTAGATCCATGCTGGACGACGCAATCCAACAACACGAGGCGAAAGCGAAAGTAAGTGCCCTCTGTTCTCCTTGACTCGTCCCTCTCTCAACCTCACAAGCGAACTACACCTGCATCTCCAGACCCAAATCGCTCCTGTCCTCCCTCGCCATCGGCTGGCTGACACTCATCACGTACCAGGACCAGAATAGTTATTTTCCGTCGCTGGAGGATCCGCTTGCTGTGGACCAGATTGGAATTGTCGGCGGTCCCCGTGAGGAAGCTCGTGCTCAGCTCCTGGCCCTGCGCTATAGTTTCGTATGGCAGGAAGAGGCAGACTTCGAGCGGGGAGGGCCGTGATTGGTGCTCTTCCAGAGAGATCCTGAACGAGTAGAGAGAAAGAAGTGAGTACAATGCAATAGCAAGCGGGGGGGTTCCGCAGGCAAAATTCAAAGGTGGTTTGTAAGAGCGCATGAGGAGCGGCCACAGTGGGTATGGAAGGGAGAAGAATTGACCACGGCGACCAAAATCCGGTGATGACAGACAAGTGAAATGACACGTACAATGGGGAGAGGAGCAGCAAGGATGGATGGGGTAACGAAGAGAGCAGATAGGACTACGAAAAAGAGCCTCATGTTGGTATTTCCGGAAGATCTGATCGTTTAGTGGCAAAGGCGGAAGGACGGCAGGTGGAGCAGGCAGCTACACTTGGCAAGTCAAGTAGTAGTAGGTGCTGACAGTAGCAACTAGAATTTAAGAACGGAAGTTAAAAGGTTCAGGGAGGGTGATGTTGAGTGAACCAGAGTGGAAGAGGGAGACGGAGGGCAAGAGAGTTGGTTTTGCTCCCAATATATAGACATGGAAGACCCATCTCAATTCAGCACTTTACAAACTAAATACCTTATTCATTAAGAATGTCATCAATAAAAAGGAAAAAGGGCACGGGACTATGTATACAAAATAAGACATTCAATTCAAACGAAATTCATCATATGGCGTGTCCTCTTTCCATGTATGGTAACGCCTCTCACGAAAAATAATGTCCAACTCATCCTAACACATCGTATATGAGCAATATTGTTCAGAGTTGTTCGATCTATTCATCATTATTGTCAACTCATTCCTTCAGATTGTCTGCACGATCAAACTGACCACAGCAACCAGCACCAAGCAGAATCTCTTCTTTGAGCGCCTATCTCTTATTGTTGCTACCTTAGGACGAGTGCCTGGGGCCGCTGCTCCATTCTGTGTCCAGACACGCGACGCTCCTGTCGCACTCCACTCCGGCTAACCATCTCAACATCTCGAGCGTACCAACGCGGGCAGTATGTTCCAATCGCATTCTGTGGCTTCTCAAACGCTTATGGGCCGCAAACCACCTTTACGCTACGAAGATGCCACTTTTCATCATCTCCGGAACGCCAACAAGCGAACCGAGTATTACCAGGGAAACTGCTTCCATTTCCATACCTAGCAATATTGCTGTGTTTGAATAAATTTCTCCCTTACCCGAACTCATTGGTTCAATCTTCCTATTACATCCGGTTGGTGCCCTCCACTCTCCGGCCGGAGTTGCATACTGGCCTGTATGTATCATCGTTGATGTATCATCAGCATCAATGGTCCCCGCTATCGACGAGGCAACGATGTAACGCCAGTAGTCTCAGGAACGGCATGCGATACGTGCTGCGCAGGCACCAACACGCTGCGAATTGGTTAATTGGTTGCATGTGTAGTAAGGCTGTGATGCCTTGTTTCAATATTAACAGAAGAGCTATTCTTTCACGTCATATTGGGACTACAACCTGTCGAATACTTGACTATTGCTTGTTCTCCCAGAGTAACTCCGGAAAAAACCTTTTTTGAATACATACTGTGGCCTATGCTGGCTGCCAGCTGCCAGCCGGAGATGCTATCGGCTTAGGTCTCAAAATCGTTCGTATCCATGACACCCTTACTTCGTTCATACAACAATTCCCTCTTCCTTCTGGAAAGATCTCCACATATCCACAGGGCCAACACGTCGGCCATGCGTTGGTGGCCGCTACATGTAACCATTACTTCTAGCATTCATCGTGCATGTTCTGCCTTTTTCAGCGCTTCCTTCAGGTGGTGATCTCGGTCACCCTCGATCCCGCCTGTGCGAAAGCATACAATCACCACGACGGTGACTAACAATGTGGCGTTCAGCCACCTCGGTCGCCACAACTTGTCCTTGCACACCATCGGTCTTTCCAAGGAATAAATTATATACGAACTCGATAGCAATCGATCGTTAATATTGGGACATGACGGCCCTGGTATACTCGGGGGCTATCCCTACGTCCTACTGGCTTATTTTTCTAGGTAATGACATGGACGTTATGCTCCTCTGTGATCCCGATCGACCGACTCCGTAGGCTCACGGGTCTATTCATGGCTCTCACACGCCAGTCTTCTTACCCGTAATCTCGGTTTTATACTGCCATATTCATCTTGCGGTATTTGTAGCTTCGATGAAGTTGATTGGTTTGATGATCATGAATGATGACTCAGAGCAGTGCACTTGTGTTCCTCTCACATGCCAACTCACTCGTGATCCATACCCAACTTTACCAATATTGCAATTTGCCTGGGCGATACGACAAAGGAACAGATTGGAAAAGAAAAGGGCTTTCTGCTGGCATTACTCACCCTGCTGCCCGGGCCCGGCCGGATGTACTCTGACTCGTAGCACACTAGATTGCTTGGTTAACCCCGCGCAGTGCATTGGATGCATTCAGTCTGAAAAGCTCCATCCCTTCGCTATGTCATGCTATGTCTGGGAATCTGTCATCGCTGATTGCAAGACAACGCCTCTCCCATGCGATCATTCCTTTACTCCCTCCATAGACAATAAGTACACAGCTTCATGGGTCATTGTAAAAGCTGGTCACCTGCCTAGGGTCATTGGTCCATAACTTTGATCATTACAGTAATCATGGTTTATAGTGCCATCAATGCCAACTTAGTATTCCCTTATCTACAGACTGAGACCTTGGCCTCTTCCTTCCAAGCTCAAGGAGCGTGTGCAAATGGCGAGCGTTTCTCCCGCTACTTATCCATATCAGTCACTCCCATAGCTACATCATTACGTCTTACGGACGTTATTAGTAGTGTGCATGTATCGTTCTGCAGTTGAGATTCAGACGAAGAAATGCGCGCGAACCTGTGCACACTGTATGCATGCACTAGTGCGTCCTGGCATCCTCTTACGTAGTGCCGGTCGGAGTGATAATAATGCGCTTATCGTTGATCCTGATGTTATGGGTGGCGCGCTGTCACGGTCGCACGAGGGTACCTCTCAAGCAAGTACACTCCACATATGATTTTCAATAGAATAGATATTATTCCCTCAACGTCTCGATAAGACACCAAATGCATTCCTCGCCCGTGGCTCCGACTCCGGGGATCTATGCTAGTATGTATCACGCTGGCTTATTAAAAGTCATTTATGGCCTAAATATTATCGGATCAGTTTAGGATCATGTATTCGGGGTCGGTGTACGGCACACATCTGTACACGATCATGCGGCCACACGTAACACGTTGCGGTACAACCTAATAGGCCTGAGAAGTGTACCGCACTTGAACTAATTATAACTCATCCATAACGCCATAAATCATCTAGGCCTATGCACTGCATGCTGTTCGTTGATCGGTTGGAAACGGCCTGTGCACGAGCCGAGTTCACAATCTATCATAATGTATCTTCCGTGCGAAGTGAATTAACGTAGTGCCCCTCCTGGTCTGTGGCGCAGTGAATTAGGATCTTCACAGGGAGAAATAATAACTTCGTATCGCTGACGAAGCGCTAGTGCTATACTATGCTCCCGGGTCCTGGCTTATCGGTTATGCACGGACGCATGCATAACCGCCGGATGACATGTTCTGGTGCGTTTCGCTTGGGTCACAGAATCGCAAGCGCACTCGGTCCTATGATCAATCTTCCTGACGAAACAACACCCAGCTTACGCATACGTGCATTCTTGTCCCAGGCCATATGTACTACGACTCACCCTCAGGCTTTACCACGACTACGGCCGGGCCCCGAACCATTTTCCCCTCGCACTCTCCTTTCAAACACAAGTGTACCAATCAACGATTCTCTGTTCTACCACTCATCGGGACCACCACGCAGCCTCTGAATACAAGCACACTCACTTCAACCGATGCTCCTCCGTTCCGCGACTCATCGGAATTACCCTGCAGCCCTAGGCTCAAGCCTGGGCATCAATCACCCAGCTCCAGCGTGAACCCGTTTTTCCTATCACGCGAGACCCACTCTGAGTGCCGGGAATCAGACACCTACTCCGGGTAAGGTAGTGTGGTTAATGATGGCAGATATTGAAAGGCAGGCCGCATGCTCGACGAAGCACCAGTTCGGATTGCATTGTATCCCCAGAACCGCTTACCGCCTACCTTCGATACTTCCTTCATCCAATCTACGCAACTGAACCCGCTCTTGATTGTCATATTTAACCCCAAGATCCACCGAATATCTGCAATAGGCGCACCTGACGCATATCATCATGATCCGATGTGGAACAGGCCACAGTACCTCATACATCTCTGATTCGATCACCAGCTCAGCTTCCTCTCTTTTGCGCGTAGGGGCAGTACTGCACCTGTCCGCTCTCCGCTCATTCTGAACTTCAATAAACGCCATTCGACAGCATGGTAGTTGCATCCTGCTCCGAAGACTGTGAAACTCGACAAAGGGGCGGGGTGGAGCGGAAGGCAAGACTTCCGCGCCGATGGAACCCTGTTGGTTTCGTGATGGACCGAAATTCACATTACACACCTCTCGAAGATGTGCTCTGGAGCCTTGTGTCATTGATGAACCGCCGAACGAGAAGACTAAAAAAAAGAGTGTAATGCTGCAAGGGGAACTCCAATTGATGAAAATGGCTGAAAGAACAATGCGGTAGTAGTAGTAATATTGGTATTCTGATGTTTTAGGGACTTAGCCCGGTCACCAGTAGCACCCGGAATTTGTCGCCTAAATGTCTGTGACTACCATCTGCATTCCCATCACGGATTGTGATCCCGGGGGCCGCCAACTAAACTAAGGCACACTTCCCTTTCCTGGAGTTCGCAGAATGCTGATGGAACCTGCGCTCATTCAATCTTCCATGACGACTCACATCGATAGCTAGGCCAAGCTATATTAGCGACGGGACGATGACCGTGTCCGCATGCTATGATTGGAAGGTCACGGAATATCGTTGCGAAGTGTGGAGCAACGACGAACCGCGATCACACTTCAATGGAAGATACAGCGGGGACCCACATTCCGCCGACTGAATAGAAAGGTTGAATTGCAACGTTGAGGCATCAGTAGTATGTCTTAACTAGTATGCATTGCGCTGATCGGGCTCTAGTGTGACTAAGGTATTGGTATTGCGAGCTGAAGGGCACCGTTCGTCCCCCCCGTCCGCCACCTTGAAAGCCTTTGATGCAACTGGTGATTGGTACGGCAACATTTGCAGTACTTGAAGCTTCACAGCTGGAAACCGAAGCAGCTTCCCTTTTGTGTATGGATCGATCGAAACCATAGTCGCACTTGTGCATTCATTTGCGCCACTGGATTTCCCAAACAGCTGAGGATCGGTGTTTGGCCAGGACTTGGGTCCGACCCGCCGTCTCAGTGACCAATCGTGGCTTGAGAACAGGTACACGGGTCGCACCTGGTGGACCTTAACGAAAAATGTAAACGAAATTATTTTTGGGCCTGGCATGCACTCCATCAGCCAGGACACATCTGTGACGGTATGCATGACTGGCATGTGTGACCAGGTCGAGGTATCCACCCCAGTAGGTAAAGTTGTGAGCAGGGTTCGAGCCGGGAATGAATGGCCGATGGGTTTACGCCTTTGCCCAGTACCAAGACAAGATCGATGGAGTCGATAAAGGACACTTCCTACACCCGTAACACCATATATATGCACTGGAAAGCATTAGGGTGTTACATCAATGCTTTGGTTTGCTTGCTTGAGCAGAATGTCCTCAGGCACAACTATCGCATGACTCATCTGTAAAAATTCTTGCATCAATAGATCTTCAAATTAAGTTCCGATGGGGTATCCGCTTCCTTGGCGTGAACGTTGACCACACGCCGCAAACCCATTATGCAGTCCAGCGGGGGCCGCCAAGAATGACTGGCATTCTAACTTCGTCCAAATCTCCAAATCTCCGAATCACCCACACCACGCCGACTGTCCGTGTTGATGAACAACTTAACTGTGCGGTGGATGGCACAAGACAGTATCGCGTTCCTCCTAACATAAGTGGTCGACTCATGACAGTGGCGCATGCGCTGCGGCCGTTTGTGGCCGACTCACACTTACTTATGTATGCACGAGTGGAAGCCCATATTCTTTGCACCGCATAGCTTGGACAAACGAAACAAGTAAATTCGGCCAACTCCGCTGCACCACAGGTCCGTAAGCAGAAAACAAAACAAATCCAAATACGAAAAATACAAACAATGCGTTTCACTCCCCACATCTTCTCGCACTTTTCTTTTCTTATCCCCTTTCTTCTCTAACAGCGTTCTCCACTCAACCCTCCGAACCTAAAGTTAGACCAAGGATGAACCCCCAGATCCTCGTCCACAGCTGGAATACCACACACGGCTCGCGGTACGAGAAGACAGTGAACAAAGCCGACGACGGATAGATGTATCCCAATTGTACCATGGGGCCACAGGTAAGAATTATGAGAAGCGTATCGTCAAGATAACAAGGAGGGAATGAACTCCGAAAATAGCGGCACGAAGCACCAGAGCATCCTCCAGGAGTTCTTCGGACGTACGACGGATTTCCATCGAAGTAAATTGATGAAACTCAGAAAACAGGTGATGAAGGGAACCGACTCGCAACCAAACCTACACCAAGCAGAGGATACGAGATCTCTAGCATGTAGAAGGGGGACAGAAGGAAGTTGGCCTGAGCGCGCATATAACTGGACGCAAGCCAAAAAATCACTTGTTCGCTCATAAGGCTCGACATAGTCGACATCCGACGCTGACGAAAAGTCCAGAACAAGTGCCTCGCTGACTTCTCAGATCATTGAGAAGTCGATACATTATTCTCAACGTAACCAGCGAACGGACGCCAAAAATTTCGGCAGTGAAGGACGAGAATGTGTGGAGGAAGCGGCACGATAAGCCATACGGTTCAAATACAGTTTAAGGCGGAAGGAGAGTAGTGTGCCCAAAAATTAGGAGGGAGCCAGGAGGGAGCGTGTGTGCTCAATGAGTCGAACAGACTGTAAGTGGTCTGAAAATACATAATAAGGGCTCGCATTGTTTGAGGCAATGGCTAGGCAAGTAGCCGACACCTTGATTTCTTGAATAGACCAATAGACGAATAAATTCGGCCAAATTGTCGACGTCGAGTCTGAAGACGTCAACTCACGTGACCACATTCTTTTCGGTACCGGATGTCTCGAACAAACATCAAAATGGAAAGGTTCCAGCGGCGGAGGAACTATTACGACAGCATGGGAAGCGTACGCGCTCCTGCCAGCAGGGTAGTACAGATCTAGTCCGCTGCAACCACTCTGCCGAACTGCTATCAGGGCAAAACTCTCAAGTTAACCTAGCGCTTTTCTTGCCTCTAAGTTGGCATTGCACTTCTCAGCACCTTGGCTCATACAACCGGCTTATTGGTCAAGACGGTACGAGGTGTGGCGGATATTAGATCCACTTAGATATCCGACATTCTGGATGGTGCATTTGCTAGGGGCGGATTAATTCGGCAAGCTAGAACACTGATACATGACGCAATCGCCGATCGTCAAAGAAACGAATGGAGGCTATAATTTAGTCTGTTCTTTCTACCAATTCGCGCAATTCGCCAGGGGGGCGGGCTCCTATTAGGAGCCGAGGTGGGACTGCGTTCGGCGTCTGGATATGAGGCCGATGGGCTCAAGGGCGCGCTCGGCGCGGGGCGCCAGCAACTTCCAGCACCGTTGCTAAGGCCATTTCTTGTACTCCGGCATTAGCGAGGACTAGACGCCCACGGTTCATAATTCCTTTCAAGCGGAAAAATGGTTTTGTAACGATTTGACATCCATTTGCTTTCTGTGTGGCGTCAAGCAAGCCCTCTTGAAGAGTTGGCCCAATCATCATAATGAATAACTCCACACTTTTTCAAGTTGAATGGGGTAGTGTGGGGACGAACTAGCGATCTACTAAGGGACGGATGTTCTAGGCGCTGTAGCCCTCCATTCAGGTCCTTTCGATCATGATCAAACATATAAACGAAGGGAGCTGACCTTCAGCGAGGGCCGGGATCCTGACTAGAAGCTGGCATGCCTCAATATTGAGAGGGACTTTATGTCCTGATCGCTGATCGGCCATGTATGGTAGTCCAGTAGGAGACCTCAGATACATTGCATTCCTGCCATGTCCATTTATCATCTTAAGGGCGCACGGTCTGGAAACATGCAGGGGCGCCATTACTGCTCAGACCCCACGTTCTGCGCGGTCGCTTCGTGTCCGGAGATACGATCATCAGGCTTCGGCCTTTACATATCTTAGACGGACGACATATGGTCTCAATACCCGATCTCGTCAACCTGGCATTGCGCAGCTGACGATGATTGCTAGAAAGCCAGGTTGGCTCGATCGCAGCTAGCTCGGGTTGTCAGTATCTCTGTCCTGCACGAGTTGCTTCGAGACAATGATCGAATAACGGACCAAGTAACCCTTCATCCTATTTGAGAGTTCGTTTCGCAGTTTGTTGCTACGGGTCATCGTTGATACCTTCGGCACTTCGCACTAGGGTAAACCTTATTCGGCAGAACCCCACAGAAACAGAAGTGTTACTCATCCTAGCTAGCTTTTCCCGTTATGGCTTCACATTGCTAAGAGACCACTGAGTGACGGACGCGTTTGGTCGTCTTCTGAGGGTGTAATTGGATAGTAGCAGGCATGAATTTTACTCAGGGTCTAGAACATCTTCCCATTCTATCACTCCGGTTCTCACTCTCCAATAGCCAGTTTTCCAGTAATGCAACGAATTGACTCCAGTGGATACCGTACCCATGAGTCATGATCGATTGTGATGCCGGATTTCAAGGGAAGGAATTCGGCTCAATAATTTTGGGCTACCGGTCAGTGCTATATACCAGTTCCGATGGTTGTATCATCACCACCACAGAGCTGACCCAGGACCACAAGTGTCGGTTATAAGGTGGTAGTTACGTGCGGCGAGCGGTTACACAATTCAATCTTCCGATGCCCGGTATTGTCATGGTATTGTTCGGGTCTAGAATGCTTCGACACAACTCCAATACTGCCTTCCTGTTGTTGGTCGCCGCACCTCATATTTTCGATCGAAGTGCCGGAGGATATGATGGTGGCCGCATCACCTGACTATGGACTTTGTTCACGAGCCTACTGGTCAGGGGAAGGGGTTTTTTCTTGGGTAACGCTCCTTGGAAGCGTGGGAAAGGGCGTCTTATCTCCTTGGCCATGGAGATGCGTCGCACTGCTACTGGTCATAAGGCCGTCCAGGATACCGGCCGAATTATAATCGTGCCTCCTTTTTCACGCATCCTCACACTACCCTTTGATGCTAGGATCGGTGTTCATAACATGGGTGCTGGGATTTGCTGGCACACAGTCATTTATGTCGTAGCAGTGAGCTTCTGGCTGCTTCATCCCAAGCTGGTTCCCGCGAGATTCAGACTGGGGCTTTCTTGTGAGTGCGATTCGTATTTCATTACGGTTCGAAACCCTCTCATAGCAATATCCACGGGTTCACTGCCCAGAATGCCTGCATCCTCGTGTCGCCATACATATGTTTCACATGCCCAGCGCAGGTTCTCTTGTGTTACCCGTCGCCGCTGCAGCTAGAAGTCCGACGACAGACCCAATCGCTTTTTCTCCCCGAGTAATTGCATTTCTGCTGACATAACGTGGCGAAAAATGAACGATCCGTGCCTGCCAAGGCATGAACCAAAGGGCAACTCTCCCGGGACAAATCCGAATTACTGCGCCCAATGGAAAAATACTAATAATCTTGTGTGAGCGAGCGGAAGGTGCGTTGGATGTCTGGTTTTTTGTCCCCATCTTCACACCACACCAAATGTGGTCTGCGAAACTGTCCCTTCAGGTACGGGCGGAAGCACCGCTGATCAAGGGTTGGGTCGAGCCTGGGGCTCCCTGTTAGTCATATAAAAACGTGCCGTACGTACATATTAATCATTAAGAGTGGGACCGAGAATAAATAGCTATAATAGCAAGGGGCGGGGAGGGCAGGAGACTTAACTCATCAAAACCTTAGGATCTCAGTTCAGGCTTAGCGGGGATGGCGGTGACTTCAAGAGGGCTAAGATGAAGAGTAAGGACTTGGACACAGATGTCGAAGAGAATCCTTTCTTCTGTCAAACCACCTCAACTGATCGGTATCGCGACCGGCTTTTGGTACTGGCGAGCGCAGGAAAGATACTCTTTTTCGACATGGAAACGGTCAGGCTGGCGATAAACCTGAAATCGATTTGATTTGTCGAGTAATGCACAGAACGCATCTAGAGCAGTTGGTGGGCGTTTGCAAGTAGCCCTGGATCAGTCAGCATGGGGACGGATGTCGCAGACATCTGTCGGAGTTACTGCAATCGCTTCGGAGAGTTCGAGAAGCGAGGGGTTGGGGTTCAACGAACAGAGTTGCTGTCACCTAAGGTATTGAAACTGGTCAAGGACAGACCCTAACTCACATATAGCGGGGACCCCGATGGCCGGATCATTCTCAGCTGTTAAATCCATTCGGGCATCGACCAATGTGTCACGGGAAGCAGTAATGCAATGGGAATAGTCGGACGACCAGCCTGTCGGAGGAGCTTTTCTTTTACACAATTGATTCCCTCGAAGCTTATACATCCCTGAGCACGAGTTGAGGGGATGATTGGATAATAAGGGGAATGACCCTCGGAACTGAGCAAGGTATCGACGAAAGAGGGATAATTGCTCCCATTGAGTTTCTCGAGATAACAGAGGAATTTGAAATTGCAATGGAAGGTAAAGCAGGCCTGCGAGTTCTCAAACGGTGCTATTACGTGGGAGTTGCTCGATGTGTTGTTAATTGGCATTTGAACTTTTGGAATGAATTGGCGTGGTCAGTACTGCGAGGGAAGGGGAGGGATCTCTCGCCCTAGGAACCGTGAGCCATGCGAAGAGCTGAGGCACAAGAAGTGAAGGGGCCAAGCGCTCGGACTGATCTCATGAGTTCTCAGGGATATTGTAGACCGCCCGCCAGGAATTGGGGAAGAGCGACCGGGCGTTTTGAGTTAGCGAGGATTCTACCGGGCGTTGTACTGGAACACGAGGACGATTCTATGGGGAGAAGTAGCACATATATGCTAGGCCGCCGAGCGCTTGAAAAGCGACCCCCGGCGCACGGCCGCCGCAGTGTTCCTGATGAGGTGTGTCCTGGAGTGGCGTACAAACAGGTTGAGAGCAATTTTACTTTTGTGGAAGAGGGAGGACCTGAGGCCCAACGTGTATCCTCACCGCGGACGAAGTTGAGCGCATGAGAAGATTTTCTACCAAACACAGCATCTGCTGGGAGACTGAATACCCGCTTGCTTCATCAATGAAATTGTGGCGCCATCTCTCTGGCGAGGATTCTCCCGGCGTTCATCTCAGGGGCCCTGATAGTCCAGAATGACACATGTATGGCTCAGTATCTTTCAAATTTTGACTTGAGATCGAGGGCGACGCTGAACGCTCTGGTCGAGTGGAATCAGGAACGATGGTCGCTGTTGCCTTGCAGCCGGAAGTAAATCGGATCTGTAATTTGAATTAAGTGGTTCCTTAAACGTGCCCTTTTAAATTAGGTTTGAATTACTGATGCACTCCCCCTTTTCCTAATTTAGGTTAAGTTCATTTGACACGCTCTATAAAGCACCCACTGGTTCAGTGCCTCCGGACCTCCCTCATCACTCTCTCTCCCAACAAACTTTCTGCTTTCCTCTCTGAATTCTCCTGTATTCCTTGTCGTAACACCTGAGGCATCAACATGCGTACCTCCATGATCTTCTCGACTCTCTTCGCTCTTAGCTCCATTGTTTCCGCGATTCCTGTGCCAGAGGTTTGTGTTTCTTTTCTTCAGGCTTGTTGCCTGCCCCGCCCCCTCCCCATATCCTCCGCGCCTTTTTACGTGAATGCGCATCGATCCTAATACTACATCTTCTCCAGGGCATCATAGTAGACGTTGAAGTATGTTGTTTTGGAACCTTCCCAGACGGGATTTGCTTAGTATTATTAATGCTCACTTTTATTGCCCAACTAGGTAAAGGCGGCTCGTCGAGTAAGTGTAATCTCCGCATGGCCATGGTAATGACAATTCTTATGTCTCGTTTGCATCACAGATACTATTAGAGGACTTGGCCAAGGTTTGTTCCGACTGTTTCCAAAAACGCAGCTAGAGCAACGTTCTGACGTTTCTCCTTTAGAAGGACCCGGTACATTTTTAAGGCGCTCTGTGGTAGCAGATTGGGTATTGATGGTTCTCTGTCCTGTGTTCAGAATACGGCCTCGCCTCGCAGTGAACTCCAAAAGGTGAATAGTACTCACGGCTTTCATGGCTCAGTGCTGACTATTGCGGTACTGTTTCCAGCGGGATGACGTGAGTCAAATCAACCCGGCCTCGGGAGGCATTCTCTGACTACATTGTCAACAACCAGGCTGAGACTGACACTTTCTGGTCCCCAGGTACTAAGCGCATCGTCAACTTGGTGAGGGATATATTTTTTCGCTGAATCTCGCTGCTGGGTCTTTGTCTAATGGAATAAATCATAGCGTGAAAACCTCGGTGACCTGGAATAGATTCATCGCACCTACGTCGTTTTATAGCGATTGCTTTTCCGGACAGGCGAGCTCTCTCTCATAAGCGTTGTGCCTATTCACGTCGACTTATAATACTTCCTCCTCGCTTTGACAGGAACGATAGCCCAAACGCCTGATCTCTTATTCTACATTGATTGCACCTCACAGATACTGTTTGATATTTCTTCTGCTTGTGGTCTGAACTCGTCACGGACAGACGTGTTACTTTCGTTACCCGCCTAGCATCGAATCGACACTCTGGTAGTTGTTGAAAACTATCCTGTGTCTATCGACTACGACCTTCTTTTTCAATTTTACCTTATAAACCGCACCGTGCTGTTTGATTGTCAGTTATTCGCACAAATGCCACAAGTGTTGTCTGCTTATATGCAATGACTTGATTGAAAACTGTCTTTGCTTCCCTGCGACTTGATCGTGCAGCGCCCCTTTATCGCCATCGCTCTTCGTCTGTAAATCGGGCGAGAGTCTTACGTTGGAATACAAGTCTTGATGCCGCCCTACACCCGCGCTGTGCCGAGGTGCGAGATCCTGACACTGCCTCTCCGACGCGTCTGTGCGACCCCCAATCTATAGCGTAGCCCTGATGCATCATAAAATAAAACACAGTAGTCAGCCAAAATGATAGCCCATCGTTATTGTGTGCCGAAGCTACGTCCATATCGGGCTAGTCATAGCAGTGTGTCTAGTGTCTGATGGTGTATCAGCCGTCTTTATCCTTGAATGCACGAAACCGGTTCCTGTCCCAACAAGCCGGCAGCCCCTAAATCGATGATCTGGCGCCTACGTGCCTGTCTGACCGCACAAACTTTATCGCTGGGAATCATACTTATACTGTTCCGTCGCGCACCACCGGGACGCCTTTGCTGAATAATGCCTTCGTCCAAGGGTACTTCATGTTGGCAACCTTTCACAACCCCTGTCATAGATTTCCTGGATCTTTCACATGGACAGCAGCGCCTCCGCCAACATCAGTGATAACAAGACCCATGCGGCGACTGGGCTGTGGCGCCCGCCAGTGGCACTCGGTGCATCCCGAGACCCCTCCTAATTTAGGTCCCCACTGGACTTGCAATATGCGGAGATCAACCACCCATGGAATGGGTGGTTGTCACGCCAGGATGACAGCCACCATTTGTCTTCTGAGAGAAGTACTAAAGTGGAGTTTGAGAACGTACCTGTGGTTGTTGGCTTGTCATGAATTTTCTTCGGGACATATGGGACCCAGCGATGACGGATATCCAACATCGTTCTATACTCGACGTCATATATAGGGTGTCCCAATAATGCATGGTAGAGTGTGTGCCTTTCCGATCGGAACGGAGCGAAGGCGCCTTACTAAGTCCACGCAGCATAAGGGGGGAACCGAAAGACAAGTTTGAAAGCCCCGAACAGACTGGATGCATTATGACTTCCACCATCCTAAAGACACTCAGTCTAACTGGTGCACTTTTGTATTCGGATGTCTGTACGGCGGCGGGCGAAGGTTGAATTGAAATTGTGGCAGTGTTGGCACTTGCAGGCTGGCTACCACATTCAACTATTCAGCACATGTGGACCGACCAGAGTTCTGGGATGTACTGCCCCCCACTGCCTTTTGCTCGCTTAACAGTCTCCTCTGTCCAACACATCTCTGCCATCGCCCCAGGGTTGCCAGGATTTTTAAACTTCTTTAGTAGACCGATAACTCGGGGGAGAATATGAACAAAATGGGGCTGTTAAAAGTTGCAGCCCAACGCCACCGGTGGTCAGGGTCCAAGGTTGCCTGGTACAGAGGTTGCCTTGAAGGCAAGGTGCCCGGACCGCACACACTTGCTTTGGGAGGCGGGAGTGCTTTGAGGCGTGATCGCCATCCAACCTTTCTCATTTCCATTTGTGTTGCCACTCATCCTTTGTTTTCACCCGGTCTGCGAACTCGGATAGCCGCCCTCCTATGCCAGGTGCATCAGCACTGTAGGATTACTGTGGGATCCTTGGTGTACACACCAGTGTGCGATATCTCCTGACAATATATCATATACAGTTTGTCAGTGGGACTGGATCGATCGGATGAGCAACTCAGCTGGCCTGGGATGCTGTGACCTCATGATGCAAATTCATTTATCCGCCGCCCACCCATTACTGCCGGAAAATGAGCATTACAATTGTGAAGTGAGTACCTCTGGCTCGATATACGCCTAGTTGCGAATGTGCAAGTTGGACGATTATACACACGATCAGTAATGGTCGGTCAAAACTCCTCTGGCGGTATGAATGCTCCATCAACAATTCGCCCAAGATGAGTACCCTCCCTCCGGAGACTCGTTAGCTTGCGGATGAAAGGCAGACAACTGGTATTAAAAGGGCAGACCAATCTCATTTCCCGGGTACGCTTCTTGGGTAGGACAAAACCATCAATTTGTGTTTCTACTTCATTCCTACCATCATGACTGGTGTTGATTCCCAGAAAATTGCCAAGTTCAAGATACGTTTCGAAGTCGTTGATGTATAACTGGCCTGAGAATATATTGAGCTGCGAGACTGTGAGCCTCTCCGAGTAAGTCCACGTCGCCGGTAAGGATGGAATTGTGTAAAATTTGAGATCATCGAAGGACCTCATCGGCTGACTTGTTCTTGGAGAGTACATGTGCAACCTGACGTTGCCACTGCGGCGAATTTCCGGGAGCAACTCATTCACCTCAAAAGGACTGCACACCACGAGCATCGATCCGTGAATACTAGACAGTATCCAGTTGACAGGCCGAAGAAACTCGTTGCCTTTCCGTGCAGTCGAATCCTTGATTGCGGTGACGAAGTCGCTGGTTGCAAGAAGGTTGCGTGACCACTTGGTGTCTTGCTGAGACCGAGGGAGGATTGTGATTGAAGAAAAGAGCGAGATGAAAATGTGGGGATTTGACCATCGCATACGAATGATACAACATCAGGATGGAGGTGATGGCGGGCAGGCTGTAAAGGTGGTGACTCGGCCTCCAGCTCGCGCCTAGGCTCGTGGGTTACTTCGCGTTCCTGCTCTTCTGCCATTTTCACCAGCCAACTCATTGTGGAGGATGAGAAAGTCTCGTTCTTCTGCTTGATCTCGCTCCAATCGGCTGCGGGATGTGACGGTTCCTCTCCCAGTGGCCCGGAGGACAATGGTACCCCATACATTTCCTCAAGAGACTTCAACTCGGGTCTCAACCAATATTTTTCTAACACTGAGGTGCGACCGATGCGGGATGTCCAAACTCTTTCCATGCACATTGCCTGTCCATGTAACGGATGCCTTGCTCTCTCCAATCACAACTATCACGCCTTAGGCTGACACATGTCTCCTTGATGGACCAGGAAAGAACGTCGTATACACCAATTCGTTCTCCGTGGATCTTTTTGGAGAGCTTGCGAATTTTGCGATCCACATCTGGAGGGGCGAGAAATAAGACAGATTGTCCCTTACCCAGCCTGCGCATTCGCATACATCCTGAAGAAATACTTGCTGATTCGATTACGTCTTAATAGTAATAGAAAGGCTCACCTTGAATTAGTCTATCCTTTGTCACTTTCGGACCTAGTGTAAGTGCGGCACGATAATCGGCGGGCAACTGTGCCTCTTGTATGGGAATCGTCCAGGTGCACAAGACAGCGATCAAGCTGGTGTCTGTATGACGATGAGATGAACGGTTCCGTCACTCCATCACGCCTAATAACGAGGATTTCGTCATCTTCGGAGAAGAAGATCGCAGCATCTATATCCACTGCAGAGATTTGCGAAAGCCATATCGATGCCAATTCCTTATTGGAGTACTCTAACATCTGAGCGCCCACATCCAACAAAACTCGGATTTGAGGGGTCTCCTTGACGATGAGGTCCAGAAACTTGCTACTCGCTGCACTTTGGTAGTGATCGTTCTCAGGCTGGAGGATCATATTCAACACCTTAGCATTTGTACTCAATTGCGCAGGGATGTCATCCTGTTCAATAGAAGTGGGGAGAAGATAGCGGTTGTCATTGGTGCCACTAAGACCCGTTGTTATGTGTTGCCTTCGTTCGGCGATGTTCCAACCGGATGCGGAGAGTTTTTGAGGAAATGTCTTGGCTTCTTTTGGGAAAACGACCTGACAGAGGAAGAAGTTGATAATCAACGGGTTCCTTTCGAAGTTACGTTGCTCAGGATAACTCGAACATTCCTTCAGAAATTCATCGGTTTGGGGTCCCAATCTCACCAATCTCCCCGATCGCTGCCAAAGCAGTATGAACTGGGCGAGGCAAACGAGGACATTCTTCATTAGGGGGATAAGTTTACGGTTGAACGCGATGAGAATGATAGGTGGTGCAGCAATGAACGAGTGGTGCTCTTCGGCCATAGTCCTGCAACCTACATGACCTCCTGTACTTGCTCTGACTGAGGATCTGGGTTGAGCGCTCGTCCGATTTGCCCCAACACGTGAGCGAGATGAGATCGGTGCATCCGGTGATCGCGATAAAGCTCTTCTTGGAGGGATTCCACCCGCTCCGCGCTGATTTGTACATCGTGATGCAATGCATTGCGACTACCCTCGAGATCAGCCCTATATTTCTGGGATATCGGATCGTGGGATGACAGGAGAGTCGAAATGAGAGCTTTGAGATTATTGCGTTCCGAAGACGATTTGATGGTCAACCATCTTTCCGTTTCCAGAGGGGAAGGTGGACACGCAAGAATCGGAGGTCGTCGGAGAAAGACGTCACTGTATGATACGATGGACGGCTCCACTTTTCTGAGTTGTAAGGAGGTCGAAAACGAATATATCGGTAGAACCGGAGTATCTGAAGTCCGAGTCCGGTGTTTGTCCAGCACCGTCTGGACTGCCCGAATGTGCTGGCGTAATTCCCAGTTTCTAAACCACGATTCAAACAACTTAGTCACCTCGGCCATAGCGAAAGAGGTGTCGATCAGCCACACATCGCCATTCGGCAGACTTGGTAATATCGGCGCTCCTGTGGGTTCATGATCCCATTGAGCAATCAAGTTTTTGACAAGAAAAGAAGCCTGAGAAAATGTTTGGGAAAAACTTTTGCGTGGAAGGGATCCCCTAATGGCATCTTCGAGGCGGAATGTATTTAGTTTATAGTCCATATCCAAATCGTATCGAGGCCACGGTGGCGGATCAATGGAATGGAACTCGGAGTAGCGTGTGAATGCAAGCAAGACAGGGACCAAATCTTCCCATTGAAGATCAGAGTAGCGCAGTGCCGAAAGACTAAACATCAATTTGAAACGAGTACGGTTTCCCCATTCTTCTGTTCGACACGCATTGTACAAAGGTATCCATTTGTCCCGCATGTTCAGACGCAGCCATTCCTTGCTGAGTGCCAAATGCATATCCGACAAGTGATCGGGGATGGCACTCCCCCCCTCCACCATCCAATGCGAGACAAGCGAGACGAAAGGTCTTTGGGTGTCTTTAGCCGACGAGGGCAATGGTATACCAAACTAGAGACACTCGATGCGGCACAAATACGGGTGGTATCGAGTCCTTTGTCAGCGTCCCTGGATTTATATATCACGTCTATACCCCGCATGGCCGATGGAAGATCTGGGCCGTACCAGACTGCATTGCGACATCCAGCACGGGAGAGCAGACGTAGTTCTCCCGAATGACGTTCCGATCCTCCGAAACGTATGGAAGGATCAACGACACTCATTCCGTCAACCCATTTGAAAATAGATCGGGCCTCATCCCAAAAGGCACAGTGTTGGACAAGCGGACCAAGCGCTTCATTCCAAACGACTTCTCCGACACCATGCTCCCAAAGCTTTCTCAAATTCATTTCCCGTATCCATTCCGATAGCAATCTCCGTTCCCGTTGCGATTGCGATTCCCACTTCCGTCGTTGTTGCCGTCGTAGTTGCCATTGTCATTGCCATTCCAATTGCTGTTTCCGTTCCCGGTCCCATTCCCGTTGCGATTGCCGTTCCCGTTCGCGTTCCCATTGCCGATATCCTCGTTCCCATTTCCACGACCCAGGTCGGCCGGGCGGTTGATCGAGCAGTCGACTGAGCAGTCGATCGGGCAGTTCCCCGATCCTTGGTGGCGTTAACGCCGATAACTGATGCAGAAGTTGCCGCTCCCAGTCACCGAGACTTTGCAACGATTTGCAACGTGCTGAGCGGAGGATTTGGATCGCTTCCTCGACTCCTGACAATGACATGAGAGGATCAGGCAAGCAGTAACTAGTAACGGCATGAAGAAGTGACTGGAATAATATGCTGGGCAAGCTTCCATCTCCAACTAGACGACCCAGTACGACATCAACGTCATAATCACAATATTTGGCGCGTGACGATTCCGAGTCACCAACCGTAACAGTGACGTGGTCACCATCACTTACGATAGACACATCCCCCGTCGGGATTATGACACGCCTCAAATGATTGAACTCCACGCCAAGAGCGAGATCTCTGCTCCAGCGCAAAACCAGCTGACTGCGTAGGCCCAGCATTGTGCCCGTTGATTGATTGGGTGTCACAGCACTGACTGTTACTACACTGGCTTCTCGACTGTTGGCCTCGGCTGTGGCACTACCGATCATCAACAGAACGCACACAATACTTCAGAATATGCGAGACACCACTCTGCGCTGGTTGCACGAACTTTTGGTACTTCAATCACACGCCGAAACCGAAACCGAACGAGACAGATATCATGAAGCAATATATCAAACAGCCGCGATTTGTAGGAGTTCATTTGATGTCGATGCGCATCATGCTAAATCGCTGCTTCGAACTCCGGAAGATGTCGCCATATTCATTGAATGTGCTATTGTGCTTTGCAGTCATCCTCCCAAAGAACCCCTCACCGATGCAGACCCTCATTTGCATCAGTTGCTTCTCCGAGACAAGCGCCTGTCCTGCAGGATGGAAGAACTTCTTGTTACCCGCATCCAGGAAAGGGGGACCATACTAGGTATTAACAAAGCGATATCAGCTGTTTGGAGTGGCATCGATCCAACATATTGCTGGACAAGGCTACCAAGACCTAACGACCGTTGGTTGACCACTACCGTAAATGGCCAAAGGACACAAAACGTTCATTTCAACGTATTATGTGGTGCTTTGCTCATTGATGGAAAATCACCCGGTCGGTTGCCGTTTGACATTCGCGGGCATCCAATATACAAAGAACTCTTTGGTGCAGTATGGGACTATGCTCTCCAGTAAGACCCGCCGATTAACGGTTCATCTGCAGAGAAACCTGGAAGTTGTTCCATCGGATATGGAAGACATGGACTATGTTAGCAAGGCTCACATGTTCCACGAGTCTCAGCTCAAAACCAAGGATACTGATGAGGTTCGTCGAGGCAGATGAAGGAAACGGACTTGACTAATTCTCACCATTAAACAGGCAATTCACTTTGGGTGGCGAGATGGAAGGCTCGCTCTACGAAGCAGATCCCCTGCGCTTAATGGGAAGAGCTGTCGGGTCTTGGAATTGTTACCAGGTGAAATCTTTGAAGGGGATCTGCCATCTATCCTAGTCAAGGAATATCTTCATTGGATGGAGTTATCTACTTGTCAGATTGAGTTTCGGCCTAAGAAGGCACCCTGGACATCCTCCGATCGAATTGGCACCTCCGTCGTACTGCATGCTCCACATGGGTCATGGATAAAGGGCCCTCTGTCAGACTAGTTGACTGTCAAAGCCACACAGGGGAGATGATTCGTGCTATCC
>NW_024067302.1:0-57861 GCF_015039405.1 Cantharellus anzutake | reverse complement strand
CACCATCACGTCCAACTGATGCACTTCATGCCATTCTTCACACTGAATAAAAGGAAAGAAAACCCTAGTCGCGCTCGCCCCTTAACCAAAGTATGGAATGTAAATGAATACAAATAAATTCGACCAGCGCACAGCATTGATTTGTACATGTGACATGACATGCTGGAAACGTTCTGAAGCCGTTCCGAGTCATTCAACATAGCACCGAACGTGGACTCACACCTAGCCCTAGCGAACAGAAAGCCAACCCTCCCCCCCACCCCTGTGACACGTGTTGTAACTGCACTTATTCAAGAGTATCCTTATTCAGAAGATCGCTGAGGCGATGCTGACTACACCCACCTAGGCGCGAAGGCTTGCATATAAGGACGAAGCTCGCTTCTCAAGGAACGCCCGCCATCAAGTTTATATCGCTACCATTTTCTGACCCATCCGACTCGTCATCGCTCTCTCAGACAACTCCTTTCACCTCCCCATCTAGTCACCACTCCCTGCCTTTTTGTTGCTTGTTCTAGATCCTTAAACTTTCCCTTTCACCCGAGCCTTTCGTCGATCAAAACATCTCATGGAAGCGTCACTCGAGAGAAACATTAGCAACCCACATCGAGGTTCGAGAGACAAGCGTTCGCGAGATGGGTGTATAATATGTGTCGTCTGCGCAAGAAGGTGCGTCTTTATGGGACAGAATGACCATGTACGGATCTCACACGTATCGATTGCATAGAATTGCTCTGGCCCTTTGGTGGCAGAATCCATAACTTGCCAGGAGTGCATCGTAAGCGTCATTGTTTGTACAAGGATGAGCCTTCTCCGACCTTTGCTTGAAGGCTCTTAATGTCATTTGTCTCGGGTTCCCTGGCCAAAGGCCAAAGGGTATGCAGAAGGTATGAATCATAGCCCTTATCACACTAGCGAGGTATTGAACACGCATTTATTTATCCCAGAACAAGGAGAAAGTAAAAGAGCTGAAAGAGAAGATTAAAGATTGGACTTCGAAGCGGAGCAATCGAAATCACGGCGTCGAGCCCTTAATTTGTCCGAATACAGCTTCCTTGTCTCCCATGCCTCCGATATTTCCGGTCCATCCTCCGCTGCGCCTGCGTCAGTGAACTCAGACTTGGGGGTCTACGCACTAGCATTTCACAAGAGTTCATGCATCCCATCGCAACACCAGAGGCCTTTTCACATGCAGAGTCTTCTTTTGGATCCCCTGGATTGCCACCGTTCTTTTGAGCGACGCGTCACGACCCCACCGGCCTGCGCTCCGACTTGACCCCGTGTTTCCAGCAATCCGCTGGCGCGCGGCCAGCGCCGTACCCTCAGCAGGGGATTAATAATCACAACGAAACTAATTCTCTATGTGGGTCTCTAATATCATGTCCGCGGGTCCGAGCTTAACAAAAAGACATTTTCTGAATTTAGTATCACCTCATTCGGGGGTCCACCGTCATCAGCGTTCCCGCTCGTTGTCCTCCATGCCGCGGGTGCACTTATTTGACAATCAGCCTGAGAATATCCCCCAATTCCAACTCACTCATCAAAGGGGAACCGCGTCAATGGATTCCCGACAGCATACCTTACATCCTGGTAGCTGTAAGTGTTCGGTTCAGGCGACTTATGTTTCCCTATTAGCTGACAATTGTGATTTCAGTTGGCACCTCCCCTACCTCAGCGGACAGCTCGATACATTCACCCATCCCTCAACTGCTTGTGTCACCTGCCGAGGCAGCGAATGGTGAGATTATGCCGGCGAATTGATCTGTCCCTAGCAATCCCGCTGATCTTGAGTACAGGTTCTACGAGCGAGTTTCCAGCTTGGCGTTCTCACTCAAGCGGGCCCAACTCTCCATTGTCGTCTCCCTCCATGTTCGGTAGCCCGGGATCAGTCTTCAGCGATTTGGATGATCCAATTATCCCCCTAAGTGGCCCATATTCCACGATCCCCGATCAACCCCCTCCCGTATCTCCCTACGCTCAACAGTCTATTCACCAGCCAACTGGGAGCCTGACAGAAGGAGTGGTTTTTGGCAATGACTCGAGCCTCTTAATCTTGGGCGGCCCTCACCCAGGGTTAGGGGCTCCCCACACACTCACCAGTGCCAGTACTCCAAACCCTCCAGCTCCACTTCCAGACGTCTACCTTGGGGAACAACCTAGCTCTATCCCAGCTGGTTCGCCATCCTCACACGACCAGGTTGAGGGCGGTGTGGGCTTTGATCTCAGTGTTCTAAACCTCGGTGTAGATGCTGGGGACAGCGTAAATGAACCGACATATAGCGTCCCCAGCACAGGACACAATGACACATTAATCCACGTAGGCATGCCGACAGACCTAGTTGGGATTAATTATGACGACACATACAATAACTTTGCCCAAATTTCTGCGGGAGCATTTGGCCCAGGGGAGCAAGAACTGGTGTCGGCGTTTCTTAACCTTCTCCCTGATGGAAACGACGAGCCGCATCATTTGCATCTGATGCCAAACACGTAGTTCTGCACATACCTTCGAATGCTAATTTCTATTCATCATCTCGGTTCCTTTGGTGCATATATTTTCCTTTGCCAAAAATCTCTAATGTGGACAATTTTTGGACCTGCACACCCTATCCATTTTGTTGTATACGCCCAACGTCTTCCGCTCACTTTGGTTCTTCCCTAGTTTCTCCCTTTTCCCTCGCGAGCCGCGGCTCCGCCTGCGATCTTATTATTGCTGGCGGGCAACGCGCTCAGCAGTCTGAAACGAATTGAATCTACGTCCCTTTGCTTTGCATGCACGGAGCCACACTCATTCCCTCGCCTATCACAATGTTACTGTACTCGTCTTTGGACACTTTCCTTTCATATATTCGCCATCAGCCGCTCGCTGTGCTCTCACGGACATTCGATTTGTTGTGCATTTGCTGTGCTTTGTACACCGGTTGCTAGTTTGTGTCACATCCATGGATAACTGACACCGAACCAAGTGCGCGGACTTCAGGCATACAACACGGGGCCGGGGTGTGTGGCCCCTCTTGCAATTGAAAGTCTGCGTGACTTCGAAACGTGGCGGGGCCGCATGAGAATGAGGCTGTTCTCTATTGACTCGCATTCAGGACCATCGCGTCTAACGGAATCCCAAATTCCGCTGAGCGGAAATTTTGAATTAGTTGACCGGTACTAGCATCATGGATTTCCGCAATGGACTAAGTAAGAGCCATCATATGGCTCATGTTGTTTGGTTTAAATCGCATGCTATATCACATAAATGAACTACAATAGTCCTACGTGCTCACTGTCTTTCCAGTGAACCTTTCCCCCATTAGCAGTGCAACACTTGTACAACGTCGCACACGCTGAAGTGTCTATCTCCGATGAAGTCATTTAATGCCCTAACTTCTACGCACCCTGATTCTCGCCGTCGTTCCCGATGTCGCGGCAGCGTCTCTCGTCCCTCATCTCCTCTGAGGAATCGTGACATTTCAGGGTGCCTTATCTGTCGTCTGCGAAAGAAAGTTCGTTACCATCGTTTCTTTGATGAACTGCCTCTTGTGGATTTACCTGTCATCCCATTAGCGTTGCTCACTGGGGAGCGAAGGGAAGAACAATGGGTCGTGCTCTGAGTGTAGCAAATTTCACATTGAATGTTTTGGAGCCGGACTCTCTCGGCCTCCGGTGGGCATAATTTCACGTCAGGGTCGGAACGGAGATTCAGCTGCTCTCACAGATAGACAAGGAACCGGTGCTGAGCACAATAAGCCTCTGGATAAAGGAGAAGAAATGGAAATCGGACCGCCAATCGCCCCGCCTACAGCTCCCAGCTGTATTGCAAAGCCTTGAGCCACCTATTGCTCAACTCGTGGAACGATTCCCCACAATTTTCAATCATACCAACCAGCTTTCAGTCCCCGTTGCTTCTTACGACGCGTCATCCACGGATGATGAGAAAGACAACGAAGAACGCAAATATCCAGAATATTTTGCGGTCCAGGAACCGATCGACGAACCCACCTTCACTCGAGGTCCGAAAATCGATGTGAGATTATATGAAGACGGTTTTCCATGCAATCCCCATTTTGCACCCACACATAACCCCCTGGATAAGATTCTCGGCAGCCTCATGAGGTCGATCCGAATTGTCATCTTGGATTAACCACCTCCATCCAAACACATTCGGCTTGGGACACGGGCGAAGCATTCATGCTTCCAAAAACTCACGATGAGCTCCAAACGTCCTGGGCGTTATTTGATGGAGTTCTGGGCTTGAAAAATGGTGCGTTCTTCCACTGGATTCAGAGCCATATTGACTTCGGTGCGATAGAACCGTATAGTGACGTGAAGCTATGGGTCCCTCCTTACGGCCACGAGCCTCAATCACCAGCTTCTTCATATACGCCATCGGATTCGTGTCCACCTTATCCTAGTTCACCAGTGTCCGCTGACCCCAACTTGATTCCTTCATCACCGCCTCCGTTCTATTCCCCCACTGGCTCATGGTATTAACTGTTTTGTCATTTTGAACGAGCAGAAGTCTCCTAATTTGTCGTCGCCGCGGAAACAAAGAAAGTGATGAGACAATTGTAAGATTGGATTGCGAGGGCACGGACGTTGATATCCCGATCACAAAGGATCAATTGATGCTCATCCGGGGAGATAACGGCCTTAGGAAGGAGCGCCGCCACCAATATGTAAACTCTTGTACTCGTGTTATTGTGCAGTCTGGACAGTTAGATCCCTGATCATGTCTTCCCTTTACCTCTGTACGCTGTGTTTGATACATCCCTACAGGCCCAATAATGAAGACCGCATTTGGCCCCCATCGAACAAAACAGTTGGTGCATGTATCGGAAACTGGCAAGACACCGCAATCGTGCTTAGCTCCGAAATCTCCGGAAGAGGTCGTGATCGACCTTCGGTCCGACTTATCACACATCAATTCATGGGATAACTTTATGTCGGGAGACGAAGATCGCTCGTCACTCTGGCGATTCAACGATTCCCACATGACAACACGCGAGCGCTGCGCTGAGAAATAGTTGAATCTTTGCTGCGGCCTTTCACACAGAGCTCCCGAGACACGTTGTTTTCTTATCCCTTTGTAGCAAATAGATGGCGCGAGCGGCCTCGAGGTGAGTTCGTGTCCTAATTTTGTGCTCATGGATCACGTGGGCACAATGCGTTTGACACGTGTCGTTGAATGCGTTCCATAGCCTCTATTGTGGAACACTCCAATCTCCTGCGAAGCGGCAGAAACAATCGCTTCAGTGCATGTGTCTGTGCTTGCCCAACCCGGGTCCTATTGTGGCAGTGCCAGCGTCCTAACCAACGCATTCATCCTCCAAGGCAAATGCATGTGGCTTTATCATACGTGCGATGACTTGCATCACGGCCACGCACCATGAATAGGCCGCGCGGGCAATTGGAACTGTAAGGCGCGCATGCTGGGAGTGTTGTGATTATGCGGTAACGCAATAGTCATGAGACTAGGCCTTGACGCTGTTATCGGACACTCTCCATTCCAATTCCCGCACGGATAGACTTCCATCAAATTCAATTGCATCATTTGAGTGGCGCTGCGCCCCTGATGGGCGTCTTTCCTATTCAGATCTTCTCTCGCGTCGTGCTACGAAGCTATTGTAGTTCTTGACCAGTAAGACGAGCGCTTATGATTGTTAAGGGATGGTTATCAACCAGTGCTACAACTTTGGGACCCGAGCGTCACAGCCATATGTTAAAAGCGTGGTGAGTGGGACAACCTGCTTTGCTTCATCCTTGACCCATCGTCACTCGATGAATACTCCATATGGCAGGTCGGCCTCGTAGCACCGATGGCTGCATGTTCTGTCGTCTCAGGAGAAAGGTACATTTCTCAAGTGCTGGCTCCATTGAATGTCCATGAAACTTTGAGGAACAGAAGTGCAAATCTGGTTCGAGACATGGGATCTGTCATGACTGTTCAAGATTCCATCTGAAATGTGACAGCCGTGGACTGGAGAGGCCATCGTGGCTAAAGGTTCGTAACTTGGCCATGCGGCCCAACACGCTCATGGAATAACTATTTAGGCACCGGGTACCCTTGATTATGTCCTTGCTTGCGTGCGCGCCAGAACCAGTCAACCTGAAGTCTACAGAAATTCACCGTTGCTGAGCTTGGAATGTCTGGAAAAGCGGGCTGCAAGGGTGTTACATGGCACCCCTTCCTCCCCGGAAATTGAACCAGAGGGTTCCCCATCTGACACAGAATCCTCCTCAGCCTATGCAGACGGGCCCGACTGCACGGGCACATTACTCACCCCAGAATCGAACGATTTCCCCCTTTTAATCTCAGTGGATTCCAGTGGGTTCGTGGGCTCGCCAGATTCTCCCATACAAAGCATTCATTTGAGCACTGCTTGGACCATATTAGACTGCCCATTCACTTACCTGATTTACTCGATCTGAAACGCCCAACTGAAGGAGCAGAATTCCCTCCCCACTATATACAATTCTCCTTTGAAAAAATATTTCCGGCAGAATTTGCGGATTCGGACCTGCATTATGAAATGCCATACAAGCTTCCTGACTTAACACCCGACGACTCGAGCACCGGAAGCTATGGGCTTAAGAGCCAAGTTCACGAGCCAGACTTAGATTTTTACAATACCTTCCGGTGAGTCCAATCGCCGATTCAGACAGATGGGTTACTAAAGCACTCGTATCCTGGAGGGGCTTTTCAACGTAACTGCATGTCCTCAGTCTGAGATGAAATCCATAATACATCATTGCGGTCTCGAATGAGTACATCTTACACTGCGTTATGCTCCTGTACTTCTGCGCGGCTGGGTCGACTATATAGATGTAACCTGTGCGTTTAATCTCAGTTCTTGCATTATTTGTCCACGGGATTGATTCCCTGAGTGCACGGAATTCCGTTTGCCATGAACCCCGTAGCTGCGGCAGCCCCTGTTTTGAGTTTTGAGATCAAGTGGCTAATCTGAATGTCGGGGGAATCCCGAGTAGCACGATGTTTGCAGCTCTCCAACATGTCATTTAGTCTTGTGTCGTCTTCCCCAAAGTGGTAATCTCTTTCAATACAAAGAATGGTAAGAGCATTTATCCTGTCGATATTTCAGACCCAATTAACATCGTTGCAGTAGACCCACCTTGTTCAGCTGCTGGGAGGCACTATCAGAATCAATGCACGCCACGTGTTTGCCTAGTGAGGGCCCAAATCGGGATGAATTATACGTTTGTTCCTCTCTTGGACCCTACAGCGCCAGAAGATTTCTTTGATACCATATCGTCATCTTCAGAGGCCGAGAGATGCAAGGATTGATTAAGCGTGACCGGCGATCAGTTCGTAAGGGTCGTGGCGATATGGATGCCTTTCGTCGCCGCGAATGGATCTACTTCGATTCGGGTCGCAGCGGTCCAACTATTCTTCGAAGCTAGGCCGTTGACATGATGCTGCAACGCGCCACGGGTTTGTCTTTGGTGCTAGCTCCATCTTTGCCAGCAAATCTGGCCAACTTTCGGGTATCTATGAAACCATGAAAACATTTATGGAAGCCTTCAAGGTTTTTCCTTTACAATCAGGCCGCATATGAGTAGTTCAAGCACAGTTTCTTGCTCGGACCGAAAGCCACGTGGATGCTCCCCATTGCAAGCAAGCACAACCAAGATTTTGGTCATTTTTGACGTTCTCGAGCGTTTTGGCTACCCCAACCTTGCCTCTCACACGTTGCATCCAATTACTCGGATGTCTCCTCGTTTCGCATCTCATTCTGCTTTTCGTTCCGGAGATAAGTAGACAGATCTCCGGCTTGTCCCTACTTTTTCACTTCATAGCGCCCCCTGAACCCTCAGCCTTCCTACAAAATTATGGCGGAAGAATCGTCTTCTAACAGATCGCTTAGTGGCTGTCTGACCTGCCGCGGGCGGAGGAAGGTATCTGAGGCTTCAATCCGTAGTCACGCGCATCCGATCGTCTGATTGCTCGCCCAGAAATGTGATGGCCCATCCCAAGGCTCCAGGTCGATCTGTGGAGAGTGCATACGTCTCAATATCCAGTGCCTAGGGTTCAGGGCAGAACGATTTGAATGGATGAAGGTCCGTGGAGTCTGTTACCGAGCATTTTCGAGCGCTAAAATCCCCTGTGCTAGGATCAGGGCACACTCAAAGCTTTCACTGAGGAGATCAAGAACTGGACTTCCAATCGTAACAACTTCCTTGGGGGCGCTCCCTTATCCTTCGATCACTTCTTCGAATTGACGAACGAACAGGAGTATATTCCCAGATCTGACATTAGGCACCAAAGTCGAAGTCCCCCCGGTATTCCTGCTCATGGGTGGCCTCCAAATCAGCCATCTTCGTCTGGAGAGACGCAAATTTATTACGAGCCTCACCCCTATCACCCCTCGCCACATCCCTCCGACACAGCGGCTCAGGGTATGTAACGAATATTCATGTCAACGGGTAGTACTAATTCTCAACAAGGCTCTCAATGGGTGGAGGGGCCTCTTGTTAACTATCCTCCTCTTCCACCCATAGGTGAGATGCTGCCTGGAACCGCCCCTCAATCGGGGAACTTTCCATACCAATCATACTCAGATATCCAGGGCTCTGTTCATGTTCATGGCCCTGCGTCTACGTTTCCGCCAGGATATCCCTCTGGCCTTCAGCCACCCTTACCTTATGAATTTCCTCATCCGCACACTCCTGTCGCACTGCCGTCCGCACAACAATATGTCGATCCGACCCGGTCCTCGGCAGAACCACAGCAGGTTGTAGAGCAACGATACAATCCCCAGCTTCAGTATACCCAACCTTCGCAGTATCCACCGCCTGGTCCCTATATTCTCCTTGAGTCCCAGTCGGACGAACCAACGGACGATGATGGTCATGAGACTCCAACTCATCAGTAGTTGGGGACTACAGCGGTCGGCATCACACGCATTTACTCGACACCAGACCACCTTTGGCTCAAGGCCGAAAATTATATCCTTTTCCCGCTCAACACTCAGATCATTTGGAAGGTTTGGAGCCACCGTAAATGCCTCTCATCAGACACCATGTGGCAGTGGTAGACGACATTAATGAACGCAGTAGAAGATATATATATATTAAGGTGTACATGTATTGGATATGCGGCAGCAGTCCGTGGTAGTGTATCAGTAGCGCACCCAAACGACAAAGCAGCATCCCTTATCATCTGTATCCTGAAGGAGCACTAGGTGGATCTCTAGGTCGTGCAGACTCTAAGTTGGCTTTCACTCTGTCATAAGGATCATCATAGGTTGCCTCAGTGGTCCCAGTAGCTTCGTATGCTAGCGCCATGGTTCTGGACATCCCCTGTGGAGGTTGTGGTGGCCGGTAGAAATCCGATTGTTGATAACGTGGGGGCGAGATATCCCCGGAGTGACGAAGAGGGGGGAGTTGGGGTGGTGGAGATGAGAATGACGGCCTGGATGGCGCCGCTGCGTTCGTGTAACCGGAGGGCAGCGGGTCTGAGAATGCCCCATAAGTATCCATGCTCACTCGTGCAGCAGGTTGTTGATAACGATAGGGTGAATCCTGGCGTCGGGGATAGGGGTCACTGAAGGGAGATTCCAGCTCATCCTCCTCGGCATCTTCCTGGCGTGCGGTGGTTCGGCGTGATTGCTGACGTGACATCATCGACTCAGCGTCGTCGTCATTAGGGTCAGAGGGATGCCTGAATGGGGGGTCACGGGGCCGCAGCCCTCTCTCGGATCGCCCAGATCGCCAGTCTAAAACTAATAAAACGACAGAACAAATCCAGAAAACTGGAGGATGTATGTTACTAACCGAAGCAAACAGTGAACACGTTGCCACTTACTTGTACCAAGCCAAAAGAAGATAGCGCCAGCTTTCTTAGTTCTGCACCACCCAGGAAGAGCTTTCTTAAAAGCATCGCCACCAGACTTGGCATGAGGGTCTTTATTAGGGTCCTTGCATCCAGCTTCCGTCCAGGCTAAAGAAGTGCATTCAATTGGAAACCGCAGCAGAGGCAACTGAGGCCAACAGACCTGAAATAGTCGCGACAAAGCTTTCCATTTAATTAGCGACCTCCCCTTTAGCCGGTAATTAACGCACCTAATAAGAAAAGTTTCCGCGAGTCCAATTCCAGCTAGGATAAATCCAACCCGCAGCTCGCTGAATGCGCGTGCAAGATTCGCTAACTTATTGTACTTGTCATATAGCACAGGAACTAGAATTAGAGTAACTGCGAGCAGCAAGTTCGTCACAGCCACAAACACCGCCAGACCAGAAAGCCCAGAGGGTCCAACATTCCATTTGGCCTGGAAGGATGCCACTGAGGCAAAGCAGCACATGGCAAGAAAAGCAAAAAACATCTGGCTGGCATGGAAAATAATTGCAGGTTTGGATATTGGCATCTAAAGGAAGCAAGCACCCGTTGAAATCCCCACAAGATGAAGTAGATAAGACACACCTCATCATCGAAAGGCACCATCCCTGGACCTTGGCCAATCGGTTTTCTCTCAGGTATGAATTTTTGGGCAGCATCCTACTCGCCGAACAAGGAGGGTTAGGAGGTTGTTTGAAAGTCAACCTTGAATGTTGACTCTGAAGCCTTATTCACCTTGATGCGGTCGATAAGCGCCATGCGGAATGACTAAAAGTCTTTATTTTGCAAGCGTTGAGGCGACAACTACGATGGTATCTTCCCGAGAGGGGGTCGAGAGACGATAAGGCAGTGTTGAACGAGTTATCAACTGGCAGTGGAAGGCTGAGGGACTTTCACACGTGATGTAAAAGTCACGTGAACCAACATCAACATTAAACTTGGCGTTGTTTATGCATAGAGGACATGGCAGATAGCGCGAACCGTGCGCAGCCAGGGATTATCTCCAGTATTTGGGGTGTTGTAGGTCGCGAAATAGACTCCTTCGTAGCCACAGCGACAGGCAATCTTGGGCATCTACCATCAGTATGTTTGATATTTCCTGACCCTTGATTCTGCAAATGTCATTTATGGACATAAACCACAGCGGCCTCAACCAGCAGAAAGCAGCACTTCACAGAAGACGCACTCCCAACACGGCTCTGATACAGTGGCTACCATTGAAGGGAAACCTAAATCCTTAATGCCGGGATCTTACAATCCCCGATCACCAACTCCATATCCCTACAATAATAAAGCATCCTCGATCCCTGAATATCGTCTTATTCAGAAATCAGCCTCTGAGCGGCGCTCAGGCGGAACACCCACCGGTGCCATAAACGCCAACACTCCGCCTTGGTCCCGAAGCCCCTCGCAGAAGCTAAGGACAGCAGTAAACCGTTCCACACGTCGCTCTCATTCTGTAGAGGAAATCTTTCCAGTAAAAGTTAAGGATGAGTCCCCTCCGCCTGGAAAGACTCTTCACGCGACCTTACCAACGCCAGTCTCCCCACGAAGTGCACGGTCTGCCCGTGATTCACAAATATGCAGCACTCATCCCATCCCAACCAGTGATAAGGGAGTGTCCGTTCCCCTCCCTCGGTCGCTCTCCAATGATAAAGGAAAACAACGAGCTGAACCCCTTGTTCCTTTCCCTTCACGCGAAACGCGTGACTCCTCCGTCGAAGCCATCCCACTTGATGGCCGCAGCTCTATGGACATTCGTGAGGCTCAACAGTTAATAGCTTCTCTTAAGCAAGAGGTTGCTGACTTGCGGAGCGAGGTGAGTGCCAGGAAATTTGGCTACTGTCCCTCACTGCCCATTTCAACTCCTTCGAACTCCTACAGCTATCCCGCAGGTCCAGAAGCTACCAATCCCCATCTCTGTTAAACCTTCATGCTCCCATAGCTCGCCTTCCTCCGCCTCCGCCACCACCGCCGCCGCCGCCACCTCTGCCGCCACAGAATCGATCAAGCAGCACCGCGGCGGCGGAGACAGATGGCTTCTTAGTATCACAGCGCGCAAGCCTCAAGGTCAAGTCTTTCCCCCGATCTGTACCACCAGTTTGTAACCCCCCTCCAGTCCATAGCAACGTGCCCCCTGGCGGAGGCTCGCCAAACCGCCAGGAAGCGCTCTTCATTGCGCCCTGCCTTCTCCGACATTAATGTGGACGCCTTCTTAAGTGAGCTTTCGCAAGTTCAATTGCGGAAGGTTTCGCGTGGAGGGGTAGATGAGTCTTTCTCATCCTCGGCTGGCTCTCTATCCTTGGATGGCTCCCAAACATCGGCCAATACCTCCTCCTCGTCTGTACTCTCCGGATTGGACCGCTCGCGACTACGGAAAACAGGGACCAATCCGGAGAATGGCTCTTTCGCCCTCAGCAGGACACGATCTTCGGATGACTCAATTACAAATGTCCCAGTGACCGAAGGTTCCGGAGTTTTACCCTACTCTTGGCGTTCTAGCGTCTTCGAAAAACTTAGAGCCAAACGGATTTTACACAGCGGTCAGGATGGGACCCGTGTACCGGACTTGGCAGCAGAGCCTCTTAGCTCCGCCAAAAAGCGGAAACGTGCTACGGATACCGGTTGTGAGCCTCAGAAGAACCTTCAAGCTAGCGAGAGGTCATCAAAAAAGTCCAAGCTAAATGCTACTCGGCTGCCTGAAGGTTTGTCCTTTGCTATGCGAGGGGAAACCACACTCACAGTTCCTCCCAGAGCCAGCCCGCGCAAAGCCACGTCGTGTTGTCTCCAACACGACGATCGCACTAGAGAATCATGAGCTAGATGAATCACATGGAGAATTATCTCAATTGGGGGACGGAAGTGCAACTGTCAATAACACCAATACCACCTCACCCAGCCGAGTCCGCACCATTAGCTTCGTCAAGAAAAGTCAGGGTCGGCCGAATATATCGTCGAAGAAAGCAGTCAGCCATGATTCCAACCTTCTGCACGCGTCTGCTGGCGACAACATCCCTGACAAACCGGCTCCCCAAAAGACATCTCAATACTTAGACCAGGAAGCATCGAATGTTCGGAAACTGAGTGACCCGCTGCTCCACAATTTTACTCGCACAAATCGGATTTCAATTCGAAAACCTAAGCACATTGGGATCGGAAATGGTGTCGTCCCGCAGCTTCCGACCTCAAAAATCATACCAATGCCCGAAAATAAACCATCCGTGAAACGTGAAGATGACGATGAATCATCTGTTCTAAAACTCGGAACACTTAGCACCATACCGGCACAAAATTCTGTAGCACACACCCATGTTGCATCTCCTTTAGACGCCGCAGTACGATCCGCACTTTCGCCAATACCACCCACACCTCGTCGGCCACGAGTAGCGCCCCGAAAACGTCGGCCAAACCCCAGCCCATTGGGATCGAGACGTGGGGGGACGAATGTGCCTGGACAACGGAGAGTCAGCGGTACGAGCAACGTCTCCAATGCATCGTCCATATATGTGAAAGAAGAAGATGGCGATCCGAACCCCCATCTCGTCGGCGTGTCAAGAACGGGACTGATTGACAACCGTTCGAGAAGTTTGCAGCTGACCTTAGCGGATGAGATGAGTATTGCTCAGGATCCTCGCGAACCAGAGGATATCTTCGATGCTTCTGAGTATTCTGGCGTGGGTGCTGGGCCTCCGCTCGCAGAGGGGCGGAAAAGTGATAGATTTTCCATGGCTCATTTGTAGTCCTGTGTTGTTATCTTGACTCCGGCACACACTGTCCCTAAGTTATTTTGTTGTATTACGTCGTTCTTAGGCCTTCCAGGCTTTGTTGTACCACCAATTTGGTCCATTGTCTGCTTCTGGATCCCGCAATTCATGTCAGATTGTTTTGCACAACCGGCCGGCCTCGCTCCGTTGCAATTGACCGTGACCATGTCTCTCTCACTCCCATATCCAGACTTGCTACTCACTACCACCCCTGACCCTTATCAACTCTACAACGGCCAGGAGATGACAAGTTGGGCGACCTCTCAGAGGTCGAGCCAAATCCCCATCTCCACCGATCAGCCCTCATCGAGTCTGGAGCACGATCTGTTCAAGTTGCAGTGCACCATCCGATCAGCAAACCCGACCATAGTGCAATTTCTGAGCTCAACGACAAGAGCTCGGGCTCGGCGCCACTATCATGCACTACCCCTTGGGTATCAATAATTCCATTTAGGCAATCCGACGACCACACCCTCCGCCAAATTCGAGACTTTTTCCCAGGTCCTGGTGTGCGACGCCAGGCATTGTATCCAACAGTCAGGCCGCCGCCCGCTTGATTGGCCAGATCGTCTTTGCTAGACACTGTAGAGACCCAAAGAGCAGCCCGTCGAACCCAGAGGTCACTGACCGTGTCGTAAGGGGCTGAGCCTCCTTCGTGTATCCAGGCAACCACTGGTTCCAACACAAGCGATCTGACAACTGCGTATCCGTCTTGCACTTTTGCCGCAGCACAACGTGTTGGCTCTCTAACTGGCCATTCGCCTCTTGCGACACTCACACTTCTCCACAACTATACATGACCTGGCTCCGATGATAGGCGACCGCGCCTCCGAATGTTCCCCGCCGAGGGGCATTTCCACATACAGCTAAACATACTTGTGGGATCAAATGCATACTCCCCAGTCCAGCAGTGTTGTAGCGGCTTCTCACATTGCGAGTTCGTTATGGGTTGTTCTCAGGTTTTAGCCAGCTTGCATAAATGCAATAAAGTAGTTATACGCGAAATACGTCTACCGCAAAACGTCCTTCACCGTTGCGATCAAGGACTCACCATAATAGCACCTAGACACGAACCCGCCGAGCGGATGTGCTTCCCTGCCGCAAACGCTCGGATTCGAGAAGGGCTGTACAAACTGTTGTGCATTTCTTCTCTTTCCAAATTGAAATGAGAGCGAGCGACCACTCTTCATTTGGTCAGACATAGCTCCAATCTCCTAGTCAGCAAGCATTTGAATGCTTTTCACTTGACCTTGTTATGCACCCCTTTCCTTCTTACTCACCCATCCTTTCGATTGTTCTTAACCGGGTTCACTCAGCTTAAAGCTACCGCTCGGCCAGTCCATGTTATATAACGTTGCATGGTTCTATGGATATCCCGAGCTAACTTGCTTAACTCCAAGCCCAAAGAGTTTCTTTCGTCTCAATGATGAGTCGTGGATCGCCAAGGACCAAAGACGGGTGCTTTACGTGTAGAGTTCGCAGGAAGGTGCGATTCAGAGCCGTCCTGAGTGTCACTTCACGTGCATAACCTGATCGCAAGGCGTGCAAACAATACGCGGGTCATGACACACTTTCTTGCGAAGAATGCTTCAACCTCCGTCTCCAATGCATGAAAAGTTATGGACAAAGTCGACCCTCATGGTTGGCGGTGCGCATTATTGCCTCCCCGAAAGCGCCTCATATTGATACAAGTGATAGGAAAAGGACTATAGGAAAGAGATCGTCGTAAAGGCGATTGCCGAATGGACCAGAGACCCAAGAAATAAGTCAGGCGACCAATTCCTCAATCTTGAACGATTTGAATTTGCACCCCCCCCACCGACTGAACCTGTAGCTTCAAAAGCAATCCCCAATCTTGAACAATTTCAGTTCGCAAGATCCCCTCCGACGACCGCTCCAACAACTGAACCCGCAACTTCAAAAAGGCACCCGCATGCTGCATACTCGCGAAACAAACATATGCATTTTGAACCTCATCTGCCGGCAATTGGCAGGGGCCAGAGCTCCGATCCTTACCCAGGCTATGGCACTCCCCTCGTTAATGGGGGAGCTGCCGGACCCTTCACCGTGTTAACGGGGACTGGAAATTATCAACACATAGCATCACTCGTGCACCGTAAGCGAACCCAATCACTTTCTTCTCTTCGGCTCACGCGATTCTTCGTTGTACAACAGCGACGACAGTCGATTGCACCGAAGAGGTTGCTAGGCTCCAAGATGGTCAACCCCAACCCACGCGCGGCCCAAATGGACCGCTCTTACTGGATAATGGCTCATGGGGGGAACTTCCAGACTTCTACCCCGCGCACCTGCAAGGCCCTAACTATAGGCAAGAGGCCTATGGACAACAATATTATTTACCAAGAACACAGCCTGAATACTTCTACATTCAGTGAGGCCATCCCTGGTAGCTAGACCCTTTCATGCCCCGAGCACGTCCCATCCGGACTTCAGGGCTTGCTGTTCATTCGAGTTGCAAAAACGACAAGTAGCAATGCAGGTGCGGAGTTGCACACCATGTTTCCGGATACCTGTGCCAAATTCTAGTGCTGGTGTGTCCTATTTTGATGGTGCAGGTCGCCACAGACTCTGTATTTTTATGTTCGAAGATGAATGACAACTTGGGCCCAACCGGCCTCAAACAGAATCCACCCTCTAGAAGGGCAGAGCGTTTCATATCTACCATACAATACTTGAGACGGACCCAGTCTGAGCACACAGGCATTTCTCCCACAATGAACGTCAGCATCGCGTCAATGGGGTCGGCCCGGCAAAGAAGCCCATCACAATCGCGAGCTCCCTGCTATTAACCAGAAACAAAAAAAAAAAAGTAACGAGACTGAGCCCAAATGAATCACCTGAACGAAACCCGAACATAGATACAGTAGCGCAAGGATGGCGTATTGCAAAGTTCAGGGAGAATCGAGACTTGGCCTTGATGTTCGTCTTTGAGCCAGAAAGAATCGCCAGGCATTGTTCCTCTCGAAGCCACAAGCTGCGAAAAAGTACAATTGATCTTTTGCAAGACCCTGGTTAACCGACTGCAGTGCAAGGATCGATTGGTAAATCAAGACACGCCAAATTAAAAATTTCTCACCAGTGACTTGTGGAATCATGGCCGGGAAGTAATCTGGGCGTCAATCAGTGCCAAATGCATCATTGTCACGAACATGCCAAAACCTTGCGGTAACAATGATTTAGCCGCGCGCCATTGAGTAGGCAGTGCTGTATTCATTGGGTACCAGATAGGGCGATGTAGACGATGTTCTGGGTAGCACGGAACATGATAGGAAAAAGTTTGCATTGAAAATGTTATACCATATATGCTACTCGTCATGGTTGACGGAGGGTCAGAGTGGGTTACGATTACATTCAGAGATTTGCCGAGCGGTGTTAATAGGGGTTTAGTCCATTGCTGTTGTCCTTTGAGAGAGAATATCGGGCATCCGGGCATTCGAAAGCATATCTTCCGCATAACTTATCATACCAGAAGGACGTGTCGCCTCATAACATGGCACCAATCAATCGGGACACGACGGTCCAAGTGCCTCCAGACTTCTTGCATTACAAGAAAAGCCTGAACGGAGGCCGGTCACTCCTAGTGTCAAACTGCGGAAAAGTGGCGCACACTCACATTCTGACCAATACCAGCACTGCCCCCCATGTTTAGCGATCGACAAAGCCGCACGCCCATAATGTTTCTCTGGTCTCCTGTGGACATGCATGCTGTCAGGAATAAAGGGATTCTCAAGCACTGGTCCATCTGCGATTCGGGGACATGGCAGTGAATGAAGCGTGCAGCGACGCTGGCCATTTCCATCGCTCCTTTGGGAAAAGGTGGCGGCCCAGGGACAATCGTCTGGAGATAAATGAGCGCACCTAAACGGTACGCTTCGGTGATGGTCGCAGTGGAAAGAGAAGACTCTTGGAGAATCGGTAGTGTGTAGGGATTATCCATGGATCGAGATGCGAAGGGCAATAACCCGTATAGGTTGCCCAGTAGACTTGGACAAATCACTGTAAATGGAACCCTTTGTGTTGACTGGGAGAAATACCGCATTTGAATCGTGTCCGCAATTTGGGATAGTACAGCGTTGTCAATACGGCCGCTGGATGTTTCCTGAAGTTTCGAGCATTGCAGCTCGGATATACGCGCAATGCCAAACATGACCTGGTGGTTTTTTATATCAGTATGATGGCGAGTGAGATGAACACTTTGGGGCACTCACTGAGTTTGAACAACCCATGACATTCTCTAATCGGAAAGGACATGCGGCCCCTTTTGATTCTCGTTTCTCAATCTCCAAGTAGATGTCGGAGAGGTAGGGAGCTTTATGTCGTGTTATTGAACCAAGAATATCCACCCACATCACTAACTCCCCAAGAATCTTCGGGCCCAACGGGGGTAAAGAACAGCTTTCTGCAGGGGTTTGAGAATACGGGTGCAGGTGAGTACCGGCGGATTTTCACGCGACGGAAATTACTTACCGGGGAGCGAACAGTAGAACGATCGAAACCACTCGCAAGCGACCTTCAAGTACCACTCCCAAGACCTAACTCCCCCCTCCAAGAGATCAAATGCAATGCCTGGGAATTGTAGGATGTCCATCACTCCTTCCTCAGTTGCACTGAAGATCGAGACGTACCGAACATTGCCAACAACGCGTATGTCTCCTGGTCCACAGGCTGAGGGCCATGAGTAGTGCCGACGCTTTGACCCTGATCGTGTAAATTCCATTGCTGGGTGACAGCATGGATGACGTGGAGATCTGTGCTCCAGCCGGCCCTTTCAGGCAGCGAGTGTATGAAGGGCAACACTACGGCAAGTTCTTGAGCCAATCTGCCCATGTCTTGATACGAGGACTGTTCGTTCAGTGTGGTGAGGCAGAGCTGCTTGAAGTACGTCGTCAAACCTAGAAGTCAGGATAACATCAGTCACGCAGGCACGAAAAACGGAGCACGAAATGACGCACGATCATTGACAATCTGAGCGGGGGAGTGATCCAACCTCTGGTGTTGTGATGTCTTGGTTTGCTGTCCTATTGCTAAGGCGGTTTGGGGGATGTCCAGGAGGTGATCAGCGTAGTAACTAGGGGGCGAAGGAAATTGTGCGCGACTCGTCTGGACATGGCTCTGGGTTGCATCGCCATGCCCATCAAATACAGCAGGTTGCCCGTGTTGCGGTTCACAGGGAGTATCCCAAGCTGGTACACGTTGTACCCAATCCCGCACAGACACGTCAACATCAACGGTAAATCCACTCAGAAGCTGTGAAGCGCTATCGAAGAGTTCTGGTGTCTCAGTATACGCCCGATTTTCCATGGCACCTCCATTCACTGCTGTCGAATCGTCGGGATCATGGATAAATTCCCACATGTGCCATTGTTCCGGCTCGGTATTGTAGTCGGCCCCATTTTCCTGCATCAGCGCGGGTTTGTTGGATGATATAAGTGGTTCTGGAGATTTTGGGGTCATGAACAAACCATCGAGATCAGGATCCTGGAAGACACCTTGCCCGTGCAGCACGGCGCCCTGGGAAATCTCATCGTCAGTAGGGAAATCATGGCCTACGACAATGACTGAATGTGGAGGCCGTGCGGAATCTGCAGGATGGGCTGACTGATCCGATGAGGACGCACTGAGAAAAGACGGGGCTGGACTGTGAGAGTAGTTTTCACTTTGGGGAGTATCGGATGATTCGGTTGACGAGTGCTCGCCGGAGTCGGCGGTCAAGGCGGATGTTGGGGCAGGGGAGGAAGGGGCGGAGTCAATCTCTGAGGCTTTCGACCCTTTGTCCCACGTCGTGTCCTCAACGGCACTTCCAGATCCGGGAACAGTTGATCGAGATGAGGTGCTCGGTGTTTCTTCGCTCCTTTGTTCACAAGATGGGCGCCATGCATGTTTTTGGTAGTATCGTTCGAACGTTAAGACTACAAAGGAACAGTATGGTCAATGCCGTCAACGACTCGGAGGCATGTTGGGTCGAGATACACAGAACGATTGCTTACCTTTGTTATCTTTCGTGCTGATATGTCGTCTCATGGCCTTTCGTAGTTGTGGTTCATGTTTCTTATTAAGACACGACATCAGCTGCAGCCCTGACTATATACTCGAATCGGACGCACTCTGATCCAGTCTGGCCGCTCGTCTCCGTATCCTAGGCACTCCAATAAGAGACGTGTGCAATGGCCACAAGGGACGTTATCATGAGCTACCCCGTTACATTTCTGTGACGTTCATTATTACAACTGCAAGACCACAACTTGATACAGCGAGGAGAGGCCCTGCCCTTGCAAGAGCAGAGCTTGCGAGGCAGAGATTTCTCGTGGAAGGTCAGGATTCGACTTACCTTTCCTCTAAGACGGCAGTTATGACACCCTGCGGCTCAACGTCAGCATAGAAGGGACCCTGCAAAGCTTCGACTCGCCCACCTGTTCTTGTTCGTGTGCTTGGCGTTGGATAAGTTCTTGCGGGAACAACGTCCCTGCTCACTGTGCGAGCTGAGCGGAGGATGGGGGACATACCAGCTCGGGTAACTGGAGGGCGATGAAGGGGAGGGTGTAACGGGGAACATGATTGCACCCTCCTTATCAATTGCCAGCAGCGCTTCACAACCCGTTAAAGAGGATATTCCCTTTTTGGGGATATGAATTCGAACAAGTAAAACTACCCATACCGTTAAGGGCAACAGCTGTCACCTGTATTACAGATGGTTGGTCTTGCCGATAAAAGACCATTGAAGTCTAATGGTCCAAAAACAGAGATTTGCCACCTGTAGGTCATGAGATTCCACTTGCGAAGCTGTGAAGTGCATCAAGACCCACAGGGATGAGCGCTTATTCCATACTGAATCCACGGAACACTGAGTGTCCTGCAAGGGCATGAGTATTTCGAACTGGCGGACCTTGTTCACCATTCTAAGCAAAATCGATCCCACAATCACTATTTAGCGGCTGCTGTACATATTGAGCCCCTACTCGTTTCCCAGCAATGAATAGGATCAGCACGAAAAATCGTAGGCCGCGTTCTACGTCGGGTTTTTTCTGTTCCGAGGCACACTTCACAGACACAAATCTCCCATTGGGCCGTGTCTTCCTTTGTTCTCAAATGAGGTGCAGTGCAGAGGTACATCAGTTGTACATAATTTATTCGCTCAAGGATGAAGCGAAACCAAAATCTAGGCCCCATAAATCGGCAGATGTCCATTATACCAGAGATAGAAATAAAAAGTCGACGCATTCAGGCACCCTCGCGCATCATTGTGGTTAGACGAATAGCAAGGAGAAGGGGTGACATATAAAGGGGAGGAAGTGCGGGAAGAAGCGGTGACTCTGGGTGCCTGAACCAGAGTGGTGAAGGAGCATCCCTGCACGATGCACAGCAAAGGCACGGAGTCCCACGCCCCCACACCACTAAATTACTGGACAAACGTCACAGATCGGTTAATAGAAGAGTGATTGGACCATCGATGGTGGCCCTCTGTTGCTGGAAGCCACCTTTAGTAAAGTGTCTCTGGTGGTGGTGCGGCTACTCTGGGATGGGTGCCTCGCTCCTTCCGTACGACTGGCGAATCGAATGTCGCTCATGTGACGTCCCTGGAGGCGAGTCTGGAGGCGAATAGCAGATCGGACTTGTGAATGGGTTACAGCACCACCCTCTCCTTGGCACCTTGTCCGTTCGGCTCGGTGAATAACTGTCGGCTCAGGGGAAGGGGAGGGAGAAGGGCGATAAAGCAAATAAGACACTTCCCCCCAGATCCTGGGAGGAATGGGATCATAATGGAACTTGAATTCATTAAGTTCGAGCGTAGTCTCGTTCTCGACAGTCGTCGTCGAGAAATCAGGGATTGTGGGACCGGGGTGCCAATCGGCTCGATCGGCGGGTGTTGTTGCTATATGCACCGGTGACGATGAAGCTGTACTGTCATCATCGGCATCATTTCCGTTATCGGAGGAGATCGTCACATGGGTATCCGATTTGGGTGAGGCAAAATATGGGAACCAGCCCTTCGGGAAAAATAATTCTAAGGACAACACTAAAGGGCCAGTCATCAGAAAGAAGAGTTAGACGGGGAGGGTTCTCCCACCTTCGGAGGCCATTTCAGCAATGTGGTCCCTTAGTAATGCACGTATTTTAGTCTTGTTATCCTAGAAGGGGAAACGACTCATTGGTTAGAATCACTGTAACGCAGGAAAAAAATAGGGGTGATTCACCCTGAGCCATGAAGGAATTTCCTTTCCAAACCCCAAACATGGGACATTCAACCGCAAACATGTAGGACACGGCCCGAACCAATCTCCGTCGCATTTCTGTGAGAAGAGCAGGAATAGGATGGTGGGGGGAGACAACAGCATAAGTAGAATGAGTTAATGGCAAAACAGTTATGTTCAATTTGCGGTTTGCAGGAATGAAGAAGAGGCCTTGCTTGCCTTTGCGCGCGTTCTACAAGTGAAGCAACCTTGTCACATCCATGAGCGTCGTGATGCATTGAAGAAGGGGCCAACGACTAGCAGGACGTACCAGTCTTGTTCCTCAAAGGTGAGGAGCTCAGCGTAAGAGGCACCTGTGAGCTTTGGGAAGTCGACGAGAGCCGTGCCATGAAAACAAGTGGTGAGTGAGCGGATTTGAGGAGGAAGGAGGTAAAGTCTCCAAGTGTGGAACGCGTCGATGGTGAGAGGTTTTAGGCTTAGGCGCAGGGGCCGTTACCAAATCTGTTCATTCGCTCTACTCAGTCACGTAAGAGGAAGGGGAGAGCGAGAGGACCCGTAGTCATCAACGTCACTGGAAAGAGAAGGGATCCTGAGGTGACCGCGGGGGGTCCTGTTTACATTCCATCATTTCGCCTGCACAGCTTGTTTGCGCGTCAAAAGTCAATCACGTGGCGTCAATTATCCGGAAGCGCTCGGTGCTGACCGATTAATTTAATGATAATCAAATTGATAAATTCCCACGTTCATCTCAACGGGCGCAATAAAGTTGCTTGAAGCGAGAAAGCTCAGAAACGTACCACCTCAACCCCGGGCGCTGGTCGGAAAAGATGAGCATGAGCAGGGATTGGTGCAGGTGTATGCATTAAATCGGCTTTTCTTCTCGCTCTCTCTCTTTTTTTTTTTTTTTGTTGCAACGCACTTTTTTGGAACGGGCAAGATTAAGTATGGTCAACGTCATTTTAGCATAGCTTTTCCCAGCTTTCCACTAATAGAGCAAATTCAGAAACTACACGAGGTGTTTCCTATTCGCCCTTAGCATCTGCGTGCATAATGAGACATTTACCACCCAAACAAGAGGGCGACCAAATTCAATTACATACATATATGATTTTCGACTGGTATCATGCGATACCAGACGTCTATACAGGCTTACCAGAAGAGCGAATTGCGGAATTGCGGAAACACGATACTAGGGAATAAATAACGAGACGGAATACTATAGAAACGTGTCGCGGAAATTGAGCGGAAGAACCCAACGATAACCCTATGAACGTGAAGATCAAACAACTAATTCCTAGAAAAGTGTAGTGAAGAACCGCATGACTTCATACATGCGGAAGGTAAAGACCAAATATTGCGGTAAAATCTATTAGATTTTCACCAAGATAACATTGAGCAATCATAACCAATGGCATCTGCCCAACACACGTTGGACAAATGAGCGAGCCCCCCTGCTTCCCTCAGGGCATGCAGGCGAGAAATGGTGTTCAGGATCTACCGGGCGAGGGTTAGCTCCGTTAGAGAAGGGATAGACCAAGTGACACACCTCGCTTAGTCTACTTTTGGCCACTGTGTCTCCTTTTAGAGAAAGGACGTTATGGCATTCCGCAACACGCTGTTCATGAACGGAACTGGCCATGGCAGACATCACAAAGCAAGGGAACAGCACACGTTTCCCAAAATCTTCGCTGAAAGTGGGTAATCGAGGAACACGGTCGGAAAACGTGTCGAGTAACGCGTTGACCGAGAGAGAAACGGTTTCAGCGAGAGGCGAGGGAGATATGACGGAAACAAGGAAAAGCATGGATGTGAGGAGGTAAAGATCTGATAATGTAGATCTTGTATCTGCCAATTCGAAAAGATTGAGTGGGGATTGTCGCCCCTGGTGGATCGTTGCCAATAGCAGTCCACCATGAACCACAGTCTCCGCGGCACCATGAGAACCGAAGTAGCAGAGATGGATGGATCGTGCCCGACGGTCAAGTTCCATTACATCCAGTGTCCCAGCCTCTGCTTGCTCATATTTCCACTGAGCAAGGGATGCAATCTCTGCAATACTGAACAATATCTACAAGGAAATGTTAGAATGTTCTCGGAAAACTATTTGAGAAAACGTCAACGTACATTGTTGTCAGGTCCGCCTAGAATAGCTGCGAGGGAAAATAAAGCAGCTTCGCCACGACGTTCACGAGTAGTAAAGAGTGTATACAAATTTCTCCATCTTGGCGCCTTCATCTTCAATGCACCGTCGATAATATCGTTCACAAGGGTAAGCGCATCCTCTTCGTTGATGGTTATACCGATGTGTGGATACAATTTCGGGTCCCAATGAGGGTCTTTGTCCTTCTCGGGACTGTCATCGATAGGAAAGAAGGGTGGAAAAGTGATAGATGAGACAGTCGTAGAACAATCAGAGACCGTTCGAGCGGTGTGAAGGGTGGAGAGACGTTGAGCCCGAGCATTGCGGGACGCGTTGGATTCGATATGGGCAAGATTTTTGGAGCGCAAGCGAGTTGTAAACACGCTCGGCCGCCGCACTAATAGAATGCCAAGCCGACGATGCCCCATCTTGATTGGGAAGGAAGGACGTTGGAATGACGAAGAGGTTCGCAAACATGTCGTCAAGGATTTAGATTGTGGAGAATGGATTCCCTTGACCACAGGGGCAGAACGCAAGCCGTCGCGGAGAATCCCTCTACTGTGGTATCGCGTACCCATACGTTTCCGACGAGCGACGATGCGAGAAGATGTTACCCGGGAGGGGTGCGATGTGGCCCAACAACTGGTACTCTTTCTCATAGGAGCCTCTCGAAGGTGTCCAATGTCGCATAAACGAGTTGCGGAAGACTTGAAGGGGGCTTTGGAAATCTCAACGATCGCAGGGAGGTGTGAGGTTCCAAGGTGAAGTGCAGTGGCCAGAGGCATCAGGCAAGTGCAATGTAAAGACAGCCGGCCTTGACTGAATGAGCCTTGAGGAGGGAGGAGGAACGGGTCGGGGATCCATGAGACCGAATATTAAAGAAATGGCAGTCGAGTTGACCAGTGCGAGCCATTTGTGGCGGCTGTGCAGTGTGGCAGTGCGTGGCAGTGCTTGCACGTAAGCTCATGTCAGTGAGCCAGTGAGACTAGAGCAACCGATCCCAAGACCTATTTGTCTAGTGTAGGCGGCTTCCTTACAATATACCAGTAGTACTGAAGGCGCAGTCGTGCTTCTCAGATTTGTCTTTGGGTCGAAAGATTGGTTGTCCAAATCTTTCCCATCGCCGCTCTCGCTTACAAGCAAAATGACTCGCCAACTTCTCCAGCTTCTCTCCATTTAGACTCATCGCCGCCCGATATGATTTATTTTTGCCCTGAGTGAATCTCACTCAGTGACCAGTGCTACCGATGTTGCGCAGCCTTTCGCGAAACACGAGGCCTGCTCCACCTGCGTGCACGTATACATCCTATATTCATCCGCTGCGTCAAACTGCCACGAATTCAGTATCTCGTGCCACGCCCCAAACTGGTATTCTTACATAGGTGGCTCAAATGTCTCACATTTCAACCATCTACCCCTCATCCCTGACCGCAGTAAACTTGGAGAATCAGCATATCTAAGCGTTGCAGTTTAGCGAGCGGTGGATTCCCACTTGTGGTAGTCTTTCTCGCATCACAGAAAGGTTGTGGTTCCCTTCTGTCGGTCAGCCATCCCTCCTGAAGCTTGTCTGTCATCCATTAGTTCCTTTGTCACATGCGAGCCGATCTCACTGTGGATCCTGACCTAAAATAAACGATGGACTTATTCAATCAACAGGCCACATGGGATATATGCTCGCTTAACCGTGCAAACGTTCGATCGCTCTTTGAAAATTTTCAGTACACCCGGCCTAGCTGTTTTACTGATCTTAACGAAGAGGCTATCTGATGCTTCTTTGGTCGATCTTGTTGTCGATTCCTCTCGTTTTTCAAAGATGTGGACTTCAACCCACTGCATCTCTCGTCCGAATGGGCATTTGTAACCATTCAAACTCGGGTAAGCATTAGTAATCATCGTTTCAGCTAAACACCTCACCGAATGGCGGAAGCTTTGAACTTCGAACCATGAAATTTCCGCAAGGAAGCGCAGCGACAGCCGCTATTAATGATTTGACTGGATTTGAAAGGTGCCATTTCAGGACTGGTAGAAGCGCATTTGAAGAACTTTTCCCCAGAATCCTGTGTTGGTAACAACGCACTCGATTTCAAGGCCCCTGAGGACGTTGCATCAAACACGGGTAACAAGCCCATCAGGCTTGCATGGGAGACGTGAAGCGAGACTCTGTTGCACTGCAGCTCAAGTCATTGTACAATACTGAACCGCCAATCACAAGCCGACTTCGGCTTTCATTCGTCCTTCAATATGCGGGGTCACTTAAATGAACCCCATTCGTACGAATAGATCTGCGTCTATATTATTTTTCAGTGAAACAAAAGCGTCGCATGCTGTTCTGAACATACATATCCGCCCTGCACAGCGTGATCGATCCCCCCAGACAGCGTCACAGGGGCACTTCATACGGCCTGAGTTTTGGTCTTTGCGAATTGCGCTCACGTCAGCGATTGTACTACATTATGCCATAACCGAGCTTGAGGGTCATCTTCGCGCCCGGGCATACGGCGGGCATATATCCCCACTGAGCCGCTAATCATCGAACCGCAACCTGAAGGCAGATCCCTCACTTTCGGTTATTTCAGCGGCTACGATTACCTCAGGCTTTGGATGCCTTTGTTCACGCCTTTGTACTTATGACATTCATATATTGTTAACAAATGCAATATGCCTGCAGTGGGAGTCGGTACAAACGCTCGATCCTTTAATTGGCTACGTGATCCGATGTCAATTCAGATCATTAATGATAATTAGACGAGTTTCAAGTTTCTCGCTCTGCTGGAATGCCGGGTGACCCTGCACTGCGTAGTCATCGTGTAAAAACACGTTCCTCTCCGGCCTATCTGATTTGCTATGGGTAACAAGCGAGTTGGCAAGCTCCGTTTATTCAATAGGTGGATCATCATGCCGCCAAGCGCAGGGCCTGGCCAAGGCCGCTGTCAGGTGAAGCGGAGTGTGGTCAGGGGTTCACACATGGGACAAGGTTGTTCGGCTTCTTCGTAACCCCTGCCCCTGGTACTCATTCGATCGCCTAGAATCACGATTAGAACTCTCTAGAGAGTAGTCGCTGCAGACACCACATTCCGCGACAATATCACAGCCAAGATGAACAGGTCTGGCTATGCGGCACCAGAGAAGATAATTACACCATGCCATGATGAATTCTACCGGCAGCTTGTTAATTCCCCGGTAACGCGTCACGTCAGTGCGGGCACCTCGAAATTGTTCTTGAGGATATCCCATGCCTCAGCCTTGGCGATTTCGGCATACGCAATCACCAGATGGGCTCAGTCACATCGCCATCGACGCATTGCTACGGATCCAGAACGGCGAGGGTGTCCGTCGGATTGACTTCCTAAGAGGAAACATCCAAACACCATGACCCTCAGCGCAACACCATGGCAGCTTACAGCGAAGCAATTGGTGTAGCGAGTGTGCGGGGTGCTGAATGTCTTCGCGAAGTCGAGCATCCAATGCAACCAGCCAGCACCTGGATGTATGTAGTCAACGCAGGCGTCGTCACACAGCCACTCGAACCCCGTTCTCAAGTGTTGAGGGAAATATTAGTTATGTACCATTCTTATCCCAGACATTTTATGAGAGGGAGAATGACTATGATCAAAGTAATGAACGTCGTGAACGAGTTCGTAAAGCGGTGATGAACAATGTTGATATCATGACGTGGCCGCTCTATGAGCGCTGAGTGCCGTCACGGCTTGTTCGTACAACTACAACCCTCATCTCCCAAGCTCAAACCATCCCAAAGCATCTTCAAATAATCATCTGAGCCTCTGGCATGGTTTGCCACTCGGCATGGCTGTTAGTTGGCCCTGGCTCTTCACCCTGTTCGTACTCGCCGGTACAACAGTAACTGTATTGGGCCCACAATAGCGTAGAAATAGGGCTGCAGCACAGCTGAGGCGTTATCGACTAGGCAGCCCATAAAATATTCGAAGTGTTCGGCAGAATCAAAATGGACGGCGTTCAGTCGAATGAAGCTGCAGCTTTGCGAGCAGTTACGGAGGTGCTGCTATGGTCGTTGTGCCCTACGACGTATTCCTTAAGCGCCTGCCTTCGTCGAAAATGCGGGAGATGGACTTGGATGCAGGAATCGTCAGTGATTCCGATGCTAGGTTGTCTCATCTTGCGAACTACTGCGAGACTTGCGTGCGCTCCGTTGCTTCCGGCTCCCAGCACTCATGTCGCCTGATTGTTCCTGATCGTCGACGAGTTGGTCAGCAAACGGATTTTCAAATGACGTGCGGCTTCCCTTCTCCGCATCTCTTGGCGCAGATACAGAGCACCCCTTTATTTCAATAATTGGCAGGCACTTTTCCTACTGCCAAGCTTAATTATGCTGGTGCCGATCTTTCCTTTTCAGACCTCGCTGTGCGTTCTACTGGCCCGGGTGACAGGCTGTTGGGGAGTCTTGTTCGAGTATTTTCATGGCGGGCTATCCTCAATATCTCTTTGGTCAAAGTCAGGTTCTGCCCATGTGGCGCACATGCCCGCAAGCTAGCGCGTCAATCTCTCTAGCAGCACTTGTGTCAACCCTCTAACCCAGATGCGGTTACAAAGTATGGTCCATCAGGGACAAACATGCAGTGGGGCCAGCTGCCCGTGGGGTATTACATATTGCTCGCTCCTCACCTCATACTGTGGCTACCGAGTAAGTATGAGCTGTACCGTCCTCCCCATCCTCATACGTATTATACAATACCAGCAGTGAGACGGAGGGTGGCGATAAGGGGGGGGCAATTTTACGTACAAGTGGCTCGCGCCAAGTCCAACATGATGAGATGTTCGCGCAAGAGCTTTCTATCTGCTAGCGGTCCCAAGCTTCTGGTTCAAGAACCGCCTTGCTAATCCCCTCGGCAGAAGTGTTGCTCTGCACACCTCACCTTCGCTTCTGGGCTTTTTCAAATTAATCACTTGACTGCCGGAGCGTGGGATCCTGCGCGCGCACCCGACTGAGCGCAATGAAAAAACCTGTCGTATCGTTTAATAGGTTTGCTCGGCGCGCAGAAGCGCGCACGCGCTAGCGGGCGGATCAAGTCATCCTCGGGCGGGAATGGTTCCCAAGAAATCATACGTCCCGAATAACGTCCATCCTGTCATACCCTTCTTTTGAGACACGTTTGTGATTTTCTTAATGCCTGGATCGTGCATACGCACTTTGGCCAAGCATTACCAAATGCTTTGCAAAATCCGCATGTTCCTGATAGTCCAAGCCCTTTCCGGCTCTCATGCCCCTTTTCTCAGCTTCCGCCACAGTTATTTTGTTGTCTCTCCCAAGAGATGGCGTCGGGCTAGCACACTATTGGAAGGATCCGCCCTCCGCAATACTAGTGAACATGAGTGCTGCCGTGAGACGAATTTGGCTAAGTGCCTTCTGTTCCGCTCCCTTGTCAGGTGGGCTCAGTCGGTGGGCCGGGTCATCTCATCGCAGATCAGGGTCAATTACGAGATGACAGGAGGATGCGATGAACCAGTGTTCGCAAAGGCGAAGAACCAGCGAATGGGAATCTCGCCTCAACCGAAATTGTTCCATGGCCGTGAAATTTACACACGGTTAATGGGGAGCCCCCTAGGAGAGCTCGTCAAGCTGGGCCCAAGGCAATACCGCAGGGTTCAGCTAATGAAACGCGGTCTGGAAATCCGATGATTTCCAAACAGGGAAAACGTGCGGCGAGCTGTCATGGATGATACAAAACGGGAAGAGGCTCAACCCTCCTTATCGGTGAAGGTGGAGCACCATAGATAAGGATAAGAAGCCAGGGATATTGCTCAACCTGTCAATGCAAACGTTAGTGCCTAGCCCATTGCTCAAAACCCATGCACGGTAGACCATACACCAACCACATGTTCCTGATCATAGTAGCAGCTGAATGGCATGCGGCGTTCTCTGCTTTAGCTGCGTGCCTGTTGACACTATGACCTGTACCACTTCGGCTAAGGGCAAGGTGAATCAGGCACCGCATCCGCGCACATGTCCACAGAGTTGGCAGCCTGACCCGGTTTCATATACTTGGTGTTATTAATGCGGTATGACTACTCTGTCCGCAAATATGCTCACAGAAGGAGGTCCATCAGGGACTATCATACTGTGGAGGCTTTTGCCTATGAATTACAATCGCCATAACGAATCGCAGCTACCGAGTACAGTATGAGCTGCAGCACTTCTTTCCCTATTGCATATTCCGGATCAATATCCGCGGCGAGGCGAGGGTGGAAATATACGTATGTACATCGACGGATCCATCATATCCAACACAGCAAGATGCTATGCAGATATCCTCTGGATCTTCCTGGCCTGTAGCTCCGACTCCCTGGATCAAGACTCAGCATCAGCAATGCGCACACCTCGTCTTCCGGGATTTCAAACCGACTACTTGGTTACCTCCGCTTTCCTGGGCATGGAGATTCGGCGCGCGTCTCTATAGCTCAACGCGATAAGGTCTTTCTGATGCACCGTCTAAAGTGTGTTACCTTGCGCAGCAACATAACCCGCGCACAGCAATCTATTGAGGATTGCGAATCCTCTTGTGCTGCCAATACCTTTCTACCGCGTTCTGTTGTCACTCCCAGACATATTTATGATTCTTCTTGGCGTCTGGGCTGTGCATTGTCCAATTCTCAGCGCCATCTTCGTCCTCGCGGCCACGCCGCGCGCGCGCGATGGCGCATGGCTCCATACGTGGGGCCCCGCGGTTAAATTAAATGCTGTGCAAAACCCGCGCGGTTTTTTTGGTGGTCAAGATCCCCTCTGAACTTTCCACCCCTTTTCTCAGCCCGTACCCACCCCAAGAGATAGTGTCAAATCAAGACGCCTATGTTCCAGGCAATTTTATTATGGGTGCTGAGACATTCACACGCATGTGTGTGGAACTGATCAATTCTAACAGAGACTGGTGTCCGTGTCCACTACCGACACTGTTCGTCCTTTCCGATAGGAATCTTCGATATGATTCCCCCCCCCCCTCCCCGGCTAAGTGATATTGATGAAAAATCAATTGTGAATGCGAATCGGAACTTCTCGCAGTGCACCCATCACTGAGATCTTTCCCCACGCGCGTTTACTATTGGCACTTCGCTGTATTCGAATATAAAGGACTACTACAGACTATAAAGGCAAGTACAGTGAATACAGAAGAAAGTGTCGGTATTAAGATAAATTCGATTCAGTCAGTTCTGCTTGCAATCCAAGCCCCAGTTCAGCCATTCGATGGCGGAACTTGGAAGCACGGAAGAAAAGGAGTGGTACCATACTAGGGAGAAATGCCCCAACGTAGAAGGCCACTTCTAGTAGCGCAACCATCTGAAACAGCATCGTTTGCACGGGGATCGAGCACGAAAAAGGAGAGACTCACCGTCTAAGGGCTGAAATCACACAGTCAGAGGACACAACGAAAGGTAGATCACAACAAAGACAGTCCAAAAGAAAAAAGAACAGTAAATACGAAAGAAAGAAGTCGCACGGGGTGAGGCGCTGTGCTTCTGAGGGGGGGGAGGGGATAATTCAGGGATCGAAGGTACTGCGTGCTTCTGCGCACTGTTGAGTCTCATATCCAAAGGAGATCACAAACGGGGATCCCAGGTCCCTGCATGTTTCTAAGGAACGCATCGCGCCAAGTGACGGGAGGGACATCCCGGCTACCTGCTCCGTCGACCCTAGGATGGGTCTCGCGCATATTCCCTAGGACCGAGGCGAGGTCCGCTATCTGGAATACGGAGACGGCAATGAGCGATCTGCTCTTGGGAACATCCTCAACTCACCTCCGTGGCCTCGCTGCAGGAGTTGACTCTCAAGAACAAGAGACATTGTTCCACTTGTGGCATAAGTTCCGGAGTTGCCATGCACGCGGCGACGAAGATCGGGAACTTCAAAAGCTTTTGCTCGTGTTCTCCAATAACCTCCCAATGAGTATTCAAGTGTCGGCATAGTTTGTCAACTAATGTGTAGACTTTGGACAATACCGAATAAGCACGAGGTGCACCCGACACCACCGTCGCTAGATAGACATGGGCTGCTAGCATGTATAGCTCAGATATCTTGACAACGAAGTAGGACAAGGAAACCCAAGAACCACCGTTGTTAACGAAGACGGGATAAGCTGGTCCATAGTCCTCGCTCGTGGTTTGGAATCGCTCCAGAAAATCGGGGCACAAGAGTGACATCTCGATACGTTTCGCCATGTCATAGAGAGTAAACCTGTCTAGTCTGGATGAATCCTCGTTTTCCCTCTTCCATTCCGCCAACGCCGAGATCTCTGCGATGGCTAGGATGGGCTGAAAGGAATTCAGGTGAGGTGTGGTAAGGGCGACACGATCACGACTAACCTCATTCGCCACGCCAATGACGCGATCAAACCGGATCGAGTTGTAGAAATGGAGGGAAGCGTACCTGTATGCACCCAACAAGAATGGATTTGACAGTGTTGGTACCGACGCGAGGATGTCATTCGCCATCCATTCATGATCGACATGTTCAATCGCAATCTCCTCGGTGGCGGCGGGTAGAATTGAGTAGTATGGACGACTAACGTCACGGTGAGCAGCATCGAGGGCCTGCTGCAGATTGCAGAGGCCTTGGGGGACGCATTGGGGGTTGGTGCGGGTTTCTGATGGTATTCCCGTTACGTGAATGAGATGATTGGAAAGCAAGGCAAAATAACGAGCAGGAAATCCGAGATGGCCTCCATTGGAGAGTTGAAAGACATCGAAGGGGTGGATCGGGATGTGGGGGAGACGATTCATCCCCTGTGCAAAAGGAGGATGGACAACGGTATTTGTGCTTTGGGCCACAACGTTATCCACACTCCTCAGAATTGTGGCATTTTCGGGGGAGGATGAGTGGTCAACCGATTGAGCACGGGCGAATCCCCGAGCGCGATGTACCATGGAAGATGACGGCTGACCAAAACCTATTGGGGTGGCGCAGTTGAATATGGAGCTAGCGCGTCTAGGGGCGATCCCAATGGGCTCAGTGTTCTAACCAACTGTGCTTGAGATCCTTGGAACGGATACCGTGGGCTGGATCCAGCGTGCACATTCGGTGAGTTGGGGCCTCCTGTGGAAGAATTGAGCCATTGGGCCTCGACGTCGAAGTAATTCCACCCGCAATGTCTAACTCACCCCGAAAAGAGGGAACTTGCTGTGCGCTACCGCGCAGAGGGCCATGCTACAGAATCAATATCGGAACCATTGGTGAGTTGTTAAGACCATCAAGCAGCAGGCAACCGGGGAAGGGGAGATGAGGGATGGGGACACAATGTGAGTTGGGAAAAGAGTCTTACTCTGATATCGTGTGAAGCTGGCCAGGGTGCGATCGGCATGGAATATTCCATGCTCACTAAATTACTAGACGATAGCTAGGGAGCCGAATTGTGCGATAGTGTCATATATGGGAGTGAGTGCACCAATCCATTGATTTTCAACTGGACTTACAGGGTGGGGCTGACTAGATAGTAACCCATTATTGTCAGTCCCATTCCCTGAGAAACCAGCTTGAGGATCCATACTTGGTGAGGTAGTATCTCTGAGGGCGTTGAGGGTGGGCAAGGCCTTGGGGTTTTGCTGTTGAAGCAATAGTTAGCTGAAAGGAAGGGAGGCAACAAGGTCGTGTTTGTCGGCAGAGAATGGGTGTTACTTAGGGGGGAGACCACAGAACGCTCTCTTTCTTAGTGCCAGGCATCTTTTATATTTTGTATTTGACCAAGATGACGGGCTTGTTTGGGCACCTAACTAAAAAGGCAATTATATGCTGCAACGTGAAGATTTCGCCGGCAGAAGAGTAAAGTTTCAATGCCTTGCCAACCGCGTACTGGGTATTATTCACTAACTGTACCAAGCGCTTGGTTCTCTTCTACCTTCGTCTGCCATTTCATGATCCATGAGCAAGATAAGATCCTCCTGATTATATGTTGGCAGCAGCCGGCTGTCAGATCGTGTGCTCTCAATGCCAGCTCTTACTCCAATACCAAGCCATTTTCCGGTCGGAGAGCGTCATTTTGTGGGCATTATGACGAGAACTTTGGGGTCAGTACTTGCTGCCTCGTTTCAACAAAGTCGGTTGTACGGGAATATTTTGGATCGGCGTCAAATCATGTCCCTTTCCGCAAAAAATCGTCTGTAGCAGGACGTTGGCAAATCATGCTACGTAAACTAGGAAACTCAGCTTTTTCTTCTGTTGGATCCACTTCCACTGACTTCCACTTTTCATTCATTGCTGATTGGATTGGTTCCACACGCGCGCTAACTTTCCCCGCGTCTATAGTAGCTTCTCTCTCCGCGTCACAGCTGCCTTCACCGCGCGCCTCCAAGTCTGCAAATTGAAAGATAAACCCCATTTTGTAAGGTGCGCGCCTGCAAAGCTCGATTTCATATTTTTCGATCTTTGCAATCGCGCCCATCAATGGAAGCATTGGTGCCGAGTTCACGTACGTTCACATCAGCAGGTCCCCGTGGTAAACCCCCTAAGTAACGATGCAAGGGACTAGATTGTTGTTGACGGCAGCTAGCCGATGCCATCAAAAATATTCAAAGGTTGTTGTTGTTGTCGTATTCAGATGTGTTACACACGTTATTTGCCTCGTGTTACGTGGTACATATTCACCTCGGTCATCGCCATCAGTGCATTTATATATCTCACGAGGGCCCGATCCCCTAATTGTATTGTTGCTGGGCGCAGGGTAATATTGGTTGTCAGGATACATAATTTACGTACCTGCCACGCGCTCGGGCATCTTTGATTTGGATACTTTCCGTGACGAGGATGCCGAATGATCTTTACGTCCTGAAACACCCATCCAACGTTCGGGTAGTGATGCCGCAGGCGAGTCAGCAATTGGCCTGGAGTCCTGGAAGACGAGAGCTGAAATGGGAAAACGAAACCCCATTCTTTGGCTCCAGCGATCATGATACTTCCAGGGTTAATTGTTGCAAAAATAATTGTCATACCTTCTGTGCTATAGCAATATGCATACATGATTTAAAGTCCGGATTTTACAATGAGGTGCTCTGCGGCAATCAAGAGAAAAGGGTTCAGAGCTGACCACGGTCATCTTCCCCCACTGCGTGGAACTCAGTTGACAACTTTGGACATGACCTTATTTAGGTTTTCGCGGGTGCAACAACCAACACCGTCGTCAACCATTACTTTCACCCACAGCACTGAACCCCTGAACCCCCCCCCCCCCTCTTTCCTCGGCTAGTGTGGTCTCCCCTCTGTGCTCCTCCGCCGGGCGGTCAACGCTCTCACGGCACTCAGCCACCTAATCTCCTCTTCTTCGCTAGGCGCACATAACAAGATCGCTCCTCGTTCCGTGGTGATAATCTTGAACGTATGCTTCAAACCCGGCTTTTCTGCCCCTCCATCCTCTCCTTCGTCTCCATGCCCGTGATTGTCATTGTGACCCGCAGATGCTCCAGCAGGGGTGTACTCAATGGCATCCACAATCTTCACAAGTGGTACGTGTTTGACATGCTTCGCCTCCATATGCGACTTTGCGTACGACAGTTTCTCGGTCGAGAGAGTGAACCACCGTTTTCGCCAAGTCGTTTTGCGTTTCGAGCCACATTTCATGAGATAACCGGAAAGAACGACTTTACTGCTCGACTGCTGTTGGGGTAAAGGGGCACTGATCCCTTGTACAGTAGAAGGTGCAGTAGGGGTTTGGGGGACACTAATGACAGTTGAACGAGGAGGGGAGCCAGTGACCGAGGTGAACGGGTCGTCCGAGTCTGAAGACACTCCAGACAGGTTCAAAGCCGCGATGGGCGATGTGGGTGTTGCAGGTGCACCCAACTGCGGGGAAGGCTATCATATCTTGTCGTTGTGATCGAGGGAGGCGCTCTGGGCCATTGTGCGCCAGGGCTTGCCGAACTCCCACCAGCGTTATTGCCTCGAGGAGTCCCAACGATTGGAGTTGGAGCCAGCGGGGTCTCTAAATCCTTGAGCTTGTTGCGTGAATCGTTAAGAGTGTTCACCCAATCGTCGCATTCGCTCAGGCTGGGTGCTTGGATGTAGAAAGTTCGGGTAGGTGTGACGATGCCAAAGGTATTGTTATGACGTTTAAGGGATACGGTTGTTACGGTGTGGATGTCACCGAGATGTAGAATACGGAGACATTGGTACTCTTGGTCGTTTTTATAATAAGCAAGTTTCGTTGGGCGCAGCACGAACCACCGTTTCTTCCACGTCTGATAACAAGGGTAGAGTTTTCAATTTCGATAATGCTGTATGCAATCCTACTCACCTTCCGGCGTTCCCCCTTCTTCCAAAGATACCCCGATTTCACTACACTTTCATCATGGGCTTCCTCGTTTTCGTGCAGCTCCCCAGGCCGCCATTCGCTCTCTTCCTCATCCTCGTCCGATTCTTCGCCACTGGGTGACCTTCGCTCAGTAATAACAGATAGAGGCGGCTGGAGCGATGCCGCAGGTATGTCTGGCGAGACTGAAACCTGAGGAGGGAAGTACGAGCCACCCGTGGGTCCCGCATCCGAATCGCTCTCGTTGCTGCTCACATTGGTGCCAGATGCAAGCTTCTGCGACGATATTAATATGCACGGAAATAAACCCATCTATTGGTGCCTCAAATCTTACTTTGGTCGAGCGCCGGCGCGTCGAACCTGGGGTGATCGGGGCGGGTGAGGTGGTTGCATGCACAGAAAGCTTCCTTTGAATTTCCTGAGGCGTTGGCGGTGCAACTGGCACGGCTATATTTAAACACATGGGGAGTATAAGTGAGACGAAGCATGTAGAGGGTGACTTGGAACACACTGGACATCCTGCAGCTTTGGACAATGGAAACGGGTACGTGACTCGGCAATCCCCGAGAACGCCGATCTGCGATAATATCAATCCTCTACAATTGAATTTAGTCAACTTCCCCTAACTATTTCGTGATCCCTGCCTTCTCTCACACTCTTACAGTTAACGATAGGAAAGGAAGACAAAGCATGTCCGCTGAAGCCAAGTTTAACAAAGCCGTTGAAATCATTCAGGTGCGCATTTCCTAGATCCGTGTATCCTGATTCCTCGCTCAAAACACCTTTGATGCTGTCCGATCTGTTTACAGTCTTTGCCAAAAGATGGCCCCGTCCAGCCTACTAATGATGACAGGCTCGTTGTACGAAGAAACGAGTTCCATCGTTTCTGCAACAGCTGACCAAACCTTTTGACCGCTCAGTTTTATAAATACTTCAAGCAAGCTACCGTTGGGGATGTCAACACTTCGCGCCCCGGCTTGCTCGATTTCACGGGGAAGGCCAAGTGGGATGCTTGGGACAGCGTAAAGGGTACAACGAAAGAAGATGCCCACGTCAAATATGTCGAGTATTTCAAGACAGTGAGTGTATTTTTTCTTTTCTCTTCAAATATCTGGGACTGATCGCGTATAAACCCCTTGAAGTTCGTTGAGAAGTCTGGAGCTGCTGAAGCGGCGGATCTTATCAATCAGGTTGAGTCGGCTTCTTGAGAAATGCTTGTTCTAACTGTGTGTATCCCGAATGTGAATCGTAATGTCGAAAAACTGTTGTACAATGAACTAAAGTCCATTTTGTGAGAGAAAATACCACTGGGGTTCGACAGTTAGATAGTTTGTAACATGCAGGTGACTTCCATGTTCCTACCCACACATTCTCACGTTTAGCGTGAGTGACCGAATGAGCACCCGGAGAATCGTTCATACAGATTGCGATCTGGGCGATGGATCAAACGGCCTTGGGAACGACTGTTTCACTTCTGCTGGTATGTGACTATAGGTTGGACGCTTCTTCTGGATCTGCAAAGGGTTGGAATGTCAGCTTGGTCTCTGCTGAGTCTTTAGAGTGTCAACGCCCCTCCACAGACATTGTAAAGCCTGATCACTATCAGGCAGAAGACCCTCGTATCTCCCCGATAATACGATTCGAGATGGCTTTGAACAACGAATTGCTTGCAGAATATTTGGCTTCGGGGCTATACGAAGGCGAAAGGCGCCGGGCGGCTATAAAATGTCCAAGGACTCGAAGTCGAATCCGAGGTTGACTAGAACGTTGTCGCTGGTTGGGTGCTCTACGTCCCGGAAGAATGCGGATAGGTGGGACTCGCAGCTCAAGGAGCCGGGAATGGAAGAGATGTTAGGCTCAATCAGACGTGTACTTTGATGCTGGCCCATAGCTGCGGTTGGAAGGTGCGCTTGTTTACTGTCACGATTGTCAATCTTGCATCGAACCAACCCTCCTAACGCCCAAGTTTTAATCATAGAGAAAAGGCGCCAGTTCGTGCCGAGGTGGGTCTCAAGACTGAGGAGCTGATTTGTTACCGGCTGACAGGCACAGGGGGAATGCGGAGACGGAGCCACAGCCCCATGCTGAGTTGTGTCAGCAGCTATGCCAGGCTGACGCCAACCACTGTCAGAATGGGTATCGATAAGCAGGAAAAAAAAATGAATGGCTGTGCCCAGGTGTCATCGAATGACATAATACCGTACGCATAACTCACTTGGCCGATCGTGGCGGTGCACACACACACCAATCACATGAGCGTGGAAACAGCCGCACTCCCTCCCCGAACGCACAGCTCCTGAGAGCCATATTCGAGAGTTACACAGCAGACACCTTCATGACCACGCTTGGGGTGGCAGACGCACTCCAGCGCAGAAACTCTTGACTGGATTTATTTTTCAGGGGTTTTCAGCGCCGAAGATTGCCTTTCCCTCGAGGCTGGAGCAATGTTGGCGTGTGTCAAGTTGAGTCAACATCGCCATAAGTTCTCAGATCGTGCCTTGTTGTGGTCCATTCTGTATATCTATTTTTCCCGTATTACTTTCTCCATTGCCTATACACCGCAGTCGAGGTAAGTACTATTCCATTGCTCCCAGGTGCCGATGTTGACTCGTTACCAAAGATGGGGCCAGGCATATACAATCACGTCTGAAAGACTCATAATACACGGAGGGAAAGTCGATCCACTCAATGAATACTCCTACTTCTCCGCGCCCAACACAGACGAATTGATTTCGCTAGACTTAACTTCGTCCTTTAATGTTGCCAATCCGCCATGGCAGCTTCTGGCGGGCGGTGGCCTCCCGGGCTCGCCACTCGGTTCACCTGCTCTATCATTTCACACTCTTACCCCTCTAGATGACCAAAACTTCCTTGGCTTCGGTGGCGATGGGGGTCCAAGCATGCTTAGCGCTACAAAACCCGATTCAGCTTGGATCCTAACAGACCCTTCATTCCCCAATTTCCAGCGTCAGTACGAAGGGTGGGCAAACCAGCCTATACGACACATTCATCATACCTCAACAAATGTTAAAGGCGCCGTGTGGATCGTCGGTGGTACGAAAGCGGACGGCTCCGGTATTAATTTCAACTCCACATACCTCTTCATTCCTTCCACTGCTTCCTCCCCTCAACCACACTTCGATGACCTTGGTGGAAGTTCCCCGCAGTTAGAAGGCCATGGCACTGTTCTATTATCCAACGGCACTCTCCTCGTGTTTGGTGGTTATGCACGGGAACAGTACCAGATGGTCCCACTTAATATGATATGGACTGTCGATACGACCAATACGGGTCCGCCGCAATGGTCCAGCCAACAGTTTTCTAGTTCTTTCCTTCCATCTCCTCGGCTCGATTTCGCTTATTCACTTTTGGATGATGAAAGACTCCTCATCCATGGCGGTACATCTGACCCTTCGAGACAAACTGTCCTTGGTGATGCGGCGATTCTGAACTTGAGTACTCTGACTTGGACGGATGCGCCAGGCCTAGCGAATTTTCTTGGCCCGCGAGCTGGTCACTTTGCTGTGACTTTGGGACATGGCCAGACATTTTTCGGTTTCGGTGCGTGACACCTATCACATACCGCTATACACCATCGTTGAACGCGCTTTTCCCTAGGATACGGGCCGAGAGGGCCAACGCCTTCTGGTCTTATTCTCTATGATGCTAACTCCGGCTCGAGCATGACTACTTATTCGCCAGGACCAGTTCCGACTCACACCCGTACTGATTTTCCTCAACCTTCCCGAACATCCCCAAGCTCTATAACAAACCCATCACCCAAACATGTTTTCACCTCAACGTCCGGCTCTGTGGTCTTAACCTGCACGTCGAGCTGTTCTAATGGTACGAGCACAGGGAATGGTGTAGAGGCGGCCAGACACGACAGGAGGATCATTGCAATCACGCTTGGCTCCATTTTTGGTGTATGCGCTTTTGTGGCAGCCTCGCTCGGTGGAACTTGTGTTTACCTACGTCGGAACCCATCCGTATGGCGGAAGGATGGAGGCGATGGTGATCTTTTTTGGGAGATTGTTCCTCGTCCACTGTATCGTGATGAGGAGGACGGCGATGGGGGACCCAGAGGCCAGCTTGCCGCAGGTAGAGCTCCGACTGGGGCAGAAATCGCTACCACAGGAAATACCCTAGCCGGGGATTCTACTCATCGCCCGGCTCTCCTTGATGACGATGAGCATGAAGGTGACCAGCAACCTGTCGATTCGCCGACCAGTCTACAAGACGGGATGAGGCGTCTTCCAATGGCTTCTGTTTCAGGTGGCTGGGACAGGAGAAGCAGAAGGAAGAGTGTTGCATGGGCTGTGCTCAGTCTCGGGCGTCCTCAGGCCTCTCACTCTAACGGACGGAGCGATCAGCGATTTGATATGCTTGCAGACGAGGATGAACGCGTGTTCAATGATCCAGAGATATACCCCGTCGGTGTCCAACGTAACGGCAGTGGTGCGTCAGGCATGTCTGGGAGCCCTCCTGGCCGTCGAACTGCGTCTGGTAGAACATGGACCTCAGTTGTTGGAGAAAGCATTGCGGACGGTATCAAGTCTGCAGGTGCAGCGATGCAAAGGGCAGTAAGCGGGACTGCAGGTCCATCGGGGTCAGGCCGGGACAGTCGGGACTGGTTTGAAAAGGATATGGAGTACGTCGAAACCCAAACCCAGCTACTAGATGAAAACGGCCGCCCGAGTGATGGACATGCTATTGATGAAATTGCAAGTCCCTACCAACCGGGAGTGTCCAGGCATCTGGGAGATGGACTTACTTCTCATACATTGCGATCTGAGTCCTCGTCACGCTACCGTGACCCCTTCGCTGATCCAATTGAAAACGATCCAATTCACCCACCTGGCCAGTATTCTTCCCCGTCGGCGCACCAGGAAGAAGACGAGTTTTCTTCAAAACTCGCACAAGCTCGTCTGGTTACGCATAGTTCCCCCCCTCGGGTCGACCTGCCTGAGTTATCCCTTACACTCACTGTCTCCCGATCTGACCAATCCCACTCTACTGCCTCATCTTCGAATCCGTCTTCCGGACTCTCCCGCTTCCCTCGAAGCGGGGATACTCATACAAGTGTCATGTCCGGGGCCCCGTTGCAACCATTGAAGCGATCGGATTCTTGGTGGGCTCGTTTCAGTCGAACGTCGTTGCGAACTGGGTTATTAAGTTCTAGTTCCCATGGGGAATCTGACACGAAGCCGCCTGCTACCCGTCCACGTCGGTTGAGTTTTGGGCTTCTTTCAAGTGGAACTCCGCCTGCAGCGGATAATCGCTTCTCAATTGACTTCCGGGATCCAAAACCGCCTCCAAAGTTGCAGGCCATAGAGGAGGTGGCTAACTCTCCAGATGGGTCACCTGGAGGCCACTTGTCAAGAGAGAACAATCGGCGGTCCTACCGGGGTATTGGCGCCCAGCTTAGCAATATATCGGATGCCCCCAAACCCAGGAAGTCAGGATCTCTATCCTCACAGCTCACTGCAAGCAGCGAGATGCTGGAGCGTTTGGGTGGCAATATGCACATTATACAACGGATGCATACCGCGAGCACGATTCGCACACCCACTCCATTGGGATCTGTCTCGTCAGCTCGACAACGTGAGGCAGTTGTTGACAACGTCACTGACTTGGGGGAAATTGTATCATCACCCACAGAATGGACCCCAACGAACGTGCATTCTCCACCACCGCGCGCAATGATTGGTCCTCGACCAAAACCAACCACGTCATCTCAACGCATTTCTTTACGAAAAATTCCAACACATAGGGTCGCTAATCGTGTGGCGGAGTTCGAACGGCTTGCAACCATGAACGCGTCCATCGACGCAACTCATGGTGGACCCGGACTACCTCCCGACGCAGGTGCAGAGGAAATTGAGCGGCGCCCTACCTTGAGCCCAACAATCGCGTCAACGACTAGCGTCAAGTGGGGTTTATCCGAAAAGCCTGCCTTGTTCCTGGCCAATCCCGATCAGCGCAAGAGAAGTAGTGGGGATACAAACGGATGATGATCTAACGAATGCCATCTTTGTACCCCTTTTTTTTTTCTTTTTGTTTCGGTTAATGTTGCGGATTTTTATTTAAGTTGACGTAGAGGACTCTATTTCACGGACGGAATTCGCTGTCATTTGTTGTTCTCATGCTTCGATACCATTGCTTTCACTCCGGGACTTTACTGTACCAGGTCTTAAGGTCCTCATCGCCCGGTGTATCCGTAAATACGTTATGCAATACTCATGATCCATTGGAATTTTGTAAGTGTCATGTAGAGGAGCCCTCTGAGCAACGTCATTCCTATCTGAATCATGTAAGCTTAGGCAAAAACTGATGATTTTTGTGAACGTCCAGCTGTGCGTATTTATATACAAAGTGAAATATATTGCGGAACGGTTCCTTGTGTGTGGTAACTCCTGTACAACTGCATTTCCTCCGACTCCGGTTACAATGTACGTCTGGAGAGGTGTGCACGTGTGTCCGGTACCCATGAGATGGTGATGATGTGTGGAAGTTCAGCGCTGACATGTTTGCTCAGCCGACATGAGGACTAGGGTCGAGAGCTGGCTGGATAGCTGTCGCCGTCTCGTCATTCAACGGGCCGGGAGTGGAGAATGGGCGCTAACTCGACTATAATCAATACCCATTCACGTCTGATCGGACAGATCCTTTCGAAAAGGCTTGTTTGTTTGTTTTCTTTTTACGTGGATAGCCAGCTGCGGACAGTGCCGCGCCATTTACTGATTTAGCAAAGGATAGAGGGTTCCGGATTCAATTCAACGGGTCCCGGGATAGCCGCACTGCCACGCACAAACGCGGCCACAGGGCAACAAAATAGAGCACAACAACCTCCTTAGCGAGATTTCCTTTTCCATCAATCCCCACATCATTCATCAGTTTGAATTGACAGCGTTTCTTTCTGATTCGACACGTTGAACACTACTAGCAGCTCCAACTTTACCGAGCAACTTCCCCGGGAAGTGGTACTACCTATGTTGTTTTGTAGGTATCATTCTGGGTTGGAAGTCCTTTATAATGCAAAAATTAAGCACCATTTTGATCTTTACTTCGGCCCCATTCCCAATGAACTCCATGAACTTTCTCTGGTTGAAGAAGCACTGATTGCTCGACGGCGTGCCAAAACAAGGATCATACATCTGCAAGACAACGTCTCACACCACAGGACCCACCTCTTCATCCACGCTTCCTACTGCTCAAAGAGCCCTCAAGGGTCACGTCATAGTATTTCCTGCTCAACCAGACGCCCAATACAGTGATGCGTATTACGTTCCATTTTGCACACTTTCAGATCGGGATGCCTGTGTTCACGGTGTGTGTCCAAGCCAAGAATGTGGGCACTTGTCTCTGATCAACCTTCGAATGAAATAGATGGCACCCCATTGTTTTCTTTTGAATCAAATGTAGTTCGGAAGTATGTACACATAGCTACACAGCGTGATTTCTGAGAAGCGGAATGTAAACAATGCGGAGATTGCTTATGTAACTTTCAAAATCGCCAGGCGGCGTCCACCAGTTATTTTATGTAGTTATGTCCTTAGCGTAATATCCATTGTAATCAGGGCCAAATTTGTCACGGTCAATACATTGTGGTTTTAGTGCCTACAACGTTATATAGAACGCATAAAACCGTATGGGCGCTTGGTATTGAAGTTAATGAACTAGCGGCGTATAAGCACTAGGAAAAATGTGTACGATGTTAGGCTACGTCCTGAGTGATGAAAGGCAATCTCACCTCAGTTCCAAAGACGTGAACTGAGGAGAGAGGAAAGAAAAGAATCGCGCGAGGTGGCTTTGAAGCCATCCTCGACTGCGTTCATCAACATGGATACTAAAAGTAGAAGCATCGGGCAATCCTTCATGGAAATGCCCGTGCGCAAAAAGTATGGTCCGACGACAGCCGTTAAAGAGAGGCTGGTCACCTGCCTAGGTCCACAGCGTACCAAGAAACAAGAAATTTCGACACTTGGGTCGCTGCTGAGATTTGTGCTCATTGAGTTGTACATTGTGACAGCGAGGTCCTTGGCTGCAGGTTCGAGGTGCTTGCTGGTGTGTAGTGGTGAACGTGGTTTCCTAACTTGTCAATCACACGAGTCATCCCCTTTAAATAAAATTAGATCCGTTGAGGGCGTCTAAAACGAATTAATTGTAACAATGGATTTTAGGACTGGTGTTGAACGCGTGTGCCAGGACAACCACTGCAGTGACAAGAAATGCGGACGTCTCAGCCACCAGGTCAGGGCTGGCTTTGCTTTGGGGGATTCAGCGTCAATTATTTTTTCTGTCTACGCGGGTCTGGGGCTCGGAAGCAAGTTGAATCAAGCTGTCCCTTTCACCTCGCCCACGTCCACGTCCACGTCGGACTTCGTACTTGTAGTAAAGTGCCGACAGCTAGGCGCAACCTACACAAACCGCACATGGTATTTTCTCTCCTAACAACGTCCCTCCTCTCAACCAGGGCCAATCAGCTGGTGTGCACTCTGACATTCCCGAGGGTTTCTGCGCAGGACGAGAACCACGGCGGTTCTCAACCCTGAGGTTTCACTCCCATCCCCTACATCTGTTTGTCACTACTTGTTCTCCTTAGCCATCTGCGAATTCGAGGTACCTGCATGTGGTTTCGTGGGCATCTTTCGCTTCGTCACTTTGATCTAAAGCTCGGACTTGGTACTGAACTGAGAGCGACCATGATCAATGGTGTGTGCATATGCGGGCATCGAATGGAGGTGACCTTTTTCAGCACCTAAGGCCGGGTGCACGTCGTTCACTTTTCGTGAATACCTTCACTGGATAGTTATCGAATCTGGGGAGAATTGTGCTCACAACCGGAATGCGAACTCCGTCCTGAAGTTGGGCGGGCTAAACCGGTTGGAGAACTCAATAGGGCTTGCCTGGCCCCCCGAGATTCCCCAGCAGGCATTGCGGAGTTTGCCGGAGATGTATCTCACCAACAATCCAAACGCGCGCCAATTCGTGCGTGGCTGTGGTACCAATTCTTCAGCTTTATTGTGGCATCCATTTATGGGATCATAATTTGTCTGCCATTCTAAGATCCAAATGATCACAACATCCACTCCCCATAAACACCATTACATTTCCACTGCCTGAGAGTATCCAACTGTCACTGGAGACAACACTCTCCACTATTACTTTCTAGCTTCTGCGAAACCCTTCAAATGCCTCCCAAGCCGCTTGCTGGATGTTTTCAGTGCAGGGTGAGCAAAAAATGTGAGATTCCCTGCCTGCATGCCACACCACCGCTCGATTCTCAGTATATCGCGTGTAGTGTGCCCAATGACTGCACAGGATGGAGTATGTGGCAATTGTCGTGTGAAAGGTTGGCAATGCCAAGGATATGGCGAGGCGGTACCAGGATGGACTAAGGCATGTTGCTGGGCGCATGTTTGGTTGGCTAAAACACTAATTCTTTTGGCCTGGACTAGGACCGAGCGTTCATAAACCAGGTCAGGGAGACACTGATGAACCCGGCTGACCCTCTACCTGCACTTGCCGGAACTAGTGGGGGGGCAGCCAGTGCGTGTGAGGCTTCCTGTGTCTCTGGGTTTCGATACATCCTTGACCCCATTAACTAGTGGTGACCGGTACCCTTCCTCCCTGTGCATATGAAGGGGGCTCCAGTGGACGTCGACACCGGGTCATGCCCGTTAGTGATCAAGTCTTTCACCAGCAAACGGCCCCTTCCAGCGTTCAGCAGGGCTCCTTGCCCAGTATTGATCCGAACACGGTTGAAAACGCCGCTCTTCGTCTTCACCTCCACCGATCCCTCTCTATCCTTTGTCCTCAACATCAGCCCACAACGGAAGAAATTACATCAGTAATTCTTCTTCTTCAACACATGGGCTGGAGCAAGTTCCCACAGTAACAACGGTCAGATCCATCTACTTCGCTGCGCATGCAACATCCCCAGCGTGTAGATCTTGATGTTCTCTCAACTTCGGGTTGGTTGCATTTCTCCTAGACGCCCGCTCCCCTGTACTCATCATATGTACCGGATACATCGATCTTGTTTCTCATTGATACTGTTTTCCTTCTGGGCTGGAGGACGACACACGCTGAAATACATGCGGGAAATGTCATGTGGTTGGATCAGCGATACCACACCTCAGTAATGATGCTATCGGATGTTCTCCTGGACATATTGGGCTCGCTTGTTTTGGCACGGACACCGTTGCCCGTTGTGCCGCTCCAGCGAGCAATGCAGGGGCATGGTTTCATCTTGTGATTTGACTTCATACAATTCTGCACGTGTGTGCGCGCATTGAGGACAAAAACAGCAATACACTGATTCGGTGATCAGTGAACCACAGTCATGATTGGTAGTTGCATTGCAGCGAACCCTCCCATCCCTGAAAGATACCCATAGCGCAGACTCGTGACCAACCAAAGAAGGGAGTGATGAATGTTGGAGGATCAGGGGGAAATTTCATTCCAGACATAGGCCGCGCGGCAGATGTTTATGGAGCAGGAGCCTGCGTATCAGCCCCGACATAACCACATCATCGACAATGGCGTCCAGTCTGTCAGCGCCTAAAGCGAAGTTCTCATGAATTAGCCGCTCATCCATTCGATTGTTCATAGTTGAAAGGTTAGCCTTCCACTACGGACACCCCAACTAGGAAAGGCATTGCTTACATGGAACTGATACAATGTGTGTGAAGTTCTCTTTCGAGCCGTGTCTGCGGGGAGGCACTGCGGATGCATATGCAGATATCTATCTTCCGAAAATGCTGCCTCTGAGCCCTAGTTTAGTTATTAGTGCACTTTCTAGATCTCCCCGGACTCATACCGATCTATTAGGACTCTCCTCTTATCGGTCGGCTTCATATCCTTGGTCTCCACTCCTCCGACTGTGAGAGGATATGGTGCATTAACCCCTTCGAATCGTCTCATGGGAAGGGCTATACAGGAGTTTTGATCTACCCCATACACGAGAGCTGCCCACTCAGTTTTCCCTAAATGTAGATGGCTCCATGGCGGCGCATTTGCGGAAGTTATGACGCTTCACGTAATATTACATCTCAAACTCTTCTCTCATATTTCTTTTTACCAGTTTACAAATAACTGTGCTATGCAGCGAGATCATTGGCTCAAGCGACGTCGCTTGGCGGAATTTCAATATATTACAGAATGACGAAGCTGCCAGATCAGTGCATGCTGAGTTTCATGCCGCACACATGCGAGCGATAAGACAATACATTAAGCATGCTCCACTCTTATTAAGATTATTCTGATGGATCAGAAGCCCACCAAGCTTCCTATTCTAAAGTCCGCCGTCTTAGTAGGTTGGTAATCTTTGCAAATGATTTCCAAGCGAGTCACGGAAGGTAGTACGCATCAACCACTAAATGGACATACCTCACGATGCTCTCGCAACCACACAGGGAAAGACTGGTCCTGTCCAGCAAATTGGTGAGCCTGTCGCTCTATAAGGTAGTTGGTCAGGACAATCAGGGTTCCGTAGCTAGCAGTAAGGAATATTCTCAGTAGAAAGGTCATAGCAGGCGAGCCCTTGCTCTTCCACGCCACTGGTGCTCACCGATACCTGTGAAAATCGCTCATATACAATGTTCAATCATGAGATAGGGCGGCACATACAGATAATTGCAGGCAATGTCGAATACCGTTCGATACTTGCTGCTGGACTGATCAAGCGCATTCAACTTCATCTTGTAGCTAGAACATGATGAGTTAGGTGCGCATGCATATCTAGGCGGCTTACTCGAAGATAGCACGTCGGAGATTCTGCACGCTGTCCACACTATCGACAGCTCGATCGCAGAGCCGCTTCGCAATTTTTCCGTGTGATAAAATGCCCACTAATCTAAGGATTGTCTTATATTCGCCTTGCCATATAAAATTAGCGAGCATTCAAACGGCGAAGCAGTGAGATCATACCATTCAAGTACGCTTTTCCTTCATACCCATCGTAGCGATCATACATGGCAAGATCTGCAGCATCCTCCTGGTCATCATCGTCCACGGGATCCAGAGTTACGTCACGCGCAGCTACAGTGGCGATCAGCACCGCCGCGACCATTCCTGTCGTTGTTCGGCCGCGACTGGAAAGCGAACAAGGTTATCAATTGGGTTCTAAATGAACCTCTTGAACGTTGCATACCCCTATTACGTCTTATGCGATAAGTATCTGATTTTGGGATTGGCTTCGACGCACCATTTGGCAATTAAACACGAGATGCATTGCATTCTTCAAGGCAGCTTCTACTCTCTGAATGATTTGATCCAAGGCCTCAGGAAGCGGTGCTTGTTCATCAGTCTACAGGACATTTCAAAAGTTGAGACTAAATAAGTGGAGTGGGACTCACTATCGCTACTCGGCCATAATCGACCTATAGGTGAATTCGTAAGTCAGAATTGAACACCTAGCGAACTTGTTATCCTGACTATACCTTGTAGCTCTCACTCATAATTAGTTCGAACACGTCTCTAGGTGTCATTATTTCGTTCTCTGTAGCGGTCTCGTACAGAGGCGTGATTTCGTAATTTCCTGGGCTTCCCTCGAGTTCATCATGCAATAGAATCTTGCCCTGATTGCGTCGTAATTCGCCCTGGACGTCTTTCTTTAATGCCTTTTCCATCTGCTCAACTACATCTGTGGCGATGCCAGTGGCCTCCACGTTTTGAAGCGGGCGATCGACAGTGCGTAAGACATGAGGTCTGCCTGCCACATAAACAACGGGTTCCTAAAGTGGTTGAACTTAGAATAAAAAGCAGCATGCAATAGGTGAGCATTTGCCTCGCGAAGAGAGATCCAGGAGACGCAATTAGGCCCTTTTTGTGTCGCCTGAACAAGTCGTAACACATGCCGCATGCTGCAACAAATAACATTGATTAGTTCAGTCCTAATTGGAACTAGTTGAACACTCGCCCTTCAACGGTGGGCATTCCGCTACCACAGACCACAAGCTGCGATTGGGAGGGTGAAAGGGATGATACATCGCCAAGAAGGATTAGTGGTAACCTCCGGAAATTGGGAGCACCAACTACTCGTCTGTCCGACATGCAAAATGACAATCAACATGGGAACTTCCCCAGTTTGTCCATAATTGGTTCAATACGTACTCGGGCAGTGACATCTATGGGGTGATGAGCACTTTCTACGAACGGATCGAGCCAAACGAGTCACCTTCTGGAGATTTGTAAAGAGGTCACTCTTAAGCATTGTCGATGCCGATAGGACTGAGCCACTGCGATTTGCAACTATAATGCGTTCCTCGTCTGGGGAGGCAAAATCCTCAGAAACCTCAATGCGCTCCAATGGCTTGAGGGCATTAGTAGGATTCGATAGCAGCTCCTTCTCAAGGGTTCGGAACACTGCGTAAGATTCGCCATTGATCCTCTCTAGTAGCATCCTTATCAATTCCTTATCACACACCTGGTCGGTTCTTCACAAATGTCTCAAAGGTATCATACGAACGCAGCGTGTCAGGTTGAACCGATCGCAAGTAAGCCTGAAAGATGATGAGTAGGAAGTAACGCCGGAGGTTACTCATGCCTGTATCGTTGTCAGCCATCAATGACGAAAAATGACAACCACCACTCAAACTTACCTTGTTGAGCGTACAATCGTTTGTCCTGGTCGTTCGTGGCCTGCTCGGCATTTAGACGACAATCTTCGATGGCATCCCTGATGTTGTAAACCTCGCCACACTGACAACCCTGCCATGAAGAAAGCTGCAGCGTGAGCCAGCCGGAACATACCTTGTCGATGGCGACATCCACATCCTCCTTGATTCGTACCCCGTTACGAAGAAGGCGAAGCAGGCCTACGATAATCGTTCTTAGCAGGGCAGTCGTTTTAGATTTCAATGAATGGCTTACTGTTGATAACTTGGTACGAAGGGATTCTTGATTGCCTTTTTATGAAAATGTCGTCGTCTTCTCCGCGTCCTGCGTTGCTGGCCGAACGAGCCCGTCTAGTCTTGAGCCACCTTTGAATCAAATAGACGAATATGGAGGTAATGGTGCTTCGACCTCGACCTAATTGGCAATTCAAAACTATTGGCGTTTGTTCATGATCTATTTGCAGCATCAAGGCCAATAGTCTTCCATCGAGGAAAAAAATTATTTGAGTGTTTCGGCGCCACAGAATCGGCATCGGATTGACTAACTCGTTTATATCACTGGCATCTATGACGAGGGATTCAAGCTTAATTGGCGTCGATTTTTCCATCTTATCACGGGACTGACCAGGTGGCCTTTCAGCTGTCACTGGGATTCTGACAAAGGACATCTCCACTGGCCCAGCATGGCGCTTGCTCTCCATCACGGTACGAAGATCCGCAACGTCGGCAGCTTGAACATGTTCCCACATAGGTACTACAGCACCTGAAGGATTCTCCGTATGCAGCAATACCCTACAGGGGCTAATTGACAGGAAAGAAATGTTATCTCGATGCTCAGGCTTGCCTATCGTCAAAGCTTTGAAGTTCCGCAATGACATCATTTCTCAGGCGTTCCTCGAGAATCTCCATTCGACTTGCAGATATGCCACCATAGTCCTACATGAGAGAGGTGACTTGCGGTACACGGCATTGATTCGATAAAAGAAATAGGATTACCTTCATGTTTCGTAATGAGAAGTTCTCCCTCCGCAAGCAATATGGGCTTCCATTGATGTAGACAATTGGTTCTTCGCTAAGGGAGCAGGTCATGAACCCGTGTTCGGCTCGGCCGGGGTAGTTCCTGAGCATACCGAAGATTGATCCAGATGATAAGAGTCGACCCTTGGTGGTCCTCCATGATTCTGTCACGAACTGCATCAATGGCCTCGACAGCCGGTTGCCCTGCATGATATTCAAAACAAACCCCACTCTTGTTACGAGTGCACAAGGAACCTTACCAAGAGCATAGATATTTGTCCCGGCAATATTGCGGAAATTGATCGTACCCCGAACAGCCGAAGTCGACGTGACCTTCTGCGACTCACTTTTCCACAAATCACTCTTCAGGAGTGTACTTGGACGAAGAATGATGCCGCTTCGATTCTACGTATTCAGGGAAACCCATGTTCAGCATGTACAACTAGAGCGTGAACGGTGGTGTCGAACCTTGATGACATGATCGGTCCACTCATCTCCAAGGACTTTGGTTCCACTGGGTTGGGCCAGGATTCCACCTTCTCTTCCTAGAACGTCTTGTTCTTGCGAAGGCGCTGCCGACCCCGAGCGTGTTATGGCCGAAAGATTGGCGATTGGCGCGAACGCACTGAGAGAAGCCTTGCGCAGGAATGTAACTTGACTAAGCAAAAGGAGACAATGATCAAGGTGTCGCAAGCGCGTGCATGATAATGGAGCCATACTTCCAAATTTCCACGCGTGCCTGCAAAGAATTGTAAGATTCGTATTGGTCTCTATCCTTGCAGATCGGGCACTTGCCTTCAGCCAATCATAAAATGTTTCGTGTGTATCATTCAGACCAGCTCGCTCAACATAGCTACCGAACGCAATCAAGAAGTAGCTAGACGAACGCCTTAACATCGTCCATGACTCACGGAGCACAGGCTCAAAATACTCACTATTTCTCTAAGGCTTTCCCTGCTTTCATCAAGTAATCGCTGCGCCTCTCATTGTTCGTGGTTGTGACAGAGTAGTGAATACGACGGTCAAGCACAACTTCTCGAAGATTCACAACATGGTCACCTGGACAATCCAATTGGTCACTTAACTGCCGAACGAGTATAGAACGATGCTCACAGCTGTCAACGACGGCATCTACAAGCCGTTTCGCAAAGGCGCCGTTATCCAGGCAACCAAGCAAGCTCAATATGATACCATAATTTCCACGAACAGCTCTGGACAAGCTATCAAGTAGACTGGGTTGTGATAAAAGAACTTCTATCGCCGACTGAGATCTCTGTGCCGCTGTCTGCTGAATATCTGAAAGCAGGGAAAACATCAGTAAGTCACGCATGTGCGCGAATCAAGGGCGAGTACTCTGTTGGATGATGAAGGTCAAACGAAGAAGCGCCTTCTGCATTTCTTGTTCGGCATTGGCTTTTTCCAGTCCAGCTGCTGCCTGCGGTGTGGGAATCAGAGTCGGCGCAGACTCGTCCATCTGCTCCCATCAAATATGAGCATTAGAGGGCACAATCAACAAGCCGATACCCGCTACCCACCGGCATAATGTCTCCCCCCGACGCGTTTGTTCCAGGAGTGGCGAAGAATGGATCGGGGAGACCGGTATTGAGTAACTGTTTCCGTCGGATGATAGAGGCCGCTACCATGGCAAAAGTCGCTGGCGAAGGCGTCAATTGTCAATGAAAATGGCGGCTTGTGATGAATGAATTTGTCTTACTTCGGACAACACCCATACCACAGCTGAACACCAGCGAAGTGTGTCGCGGATCGGTGGATATTATTACATTCAAATAAGCATCAAGATAGTTATCCTGCATTGTGCGATGAATCATACGGGCGGAAGTGGCAAAACTGCACGAACCTCGATAGGGCGATCTGGCGAGATAGGGATACTGGGAACGACAGAGGCCATGATCTGTGGTATCGATGATTCTCACAAAGCCAATTTCACTGACCGATGGTACTGACAGCGTATAGTCGTGAGTATGAAATCATGCATGACAAGCACCGTTGACTGACCTCCACATTCCATCCCTCGCCCTTCAGCTGGTCCCACACCTCTCTGGACGTAAGGACACTGCTGGATCGACTGCAGTCCATGTGGGTAAAATACCTTCCTCGCTGCCTGTGTACATGTTCGGTCGTCGCGTGAACTGAGCCGAGTGAAAATACAGAATCACTGACCAACTCCCTCATAATGAGTCAAGATCAATCCCCCAAATCTGCAGATTATGACTCAATGAATATAATGAAAGAAAGAAAGACGTTTAACATACTTTGCAGCTTCGGCTAGAATGTCTGCCTTAAGTCTTGATTCTATAGCCTCCAGATTCTCAGCGCGGACAGAGAGCGAAAGTGCTTCAGTAGGATCAGAAGCGTCACGCAGGACAAAAGGTTGACCGGAGAGATAGACCACAGGCTCCTCACGAGTTGAGAAGAACACGCAGCGAGAGCAATTGGGAGGTGTGGCTGAAGGAGAATGTGTTGGGGAGAAGGTATATCTGGGAGAAGAGGCGTCGCCGAACCGGATGGATTCGGCATTCGTGCTTTGAGGATGAATTTAGATACGCGGGCCTGCATCCCAGAACAGACAGAACAGCCTTTAAACCGTTGATGCGAGGCTGCGCGACCCCAAAAACATTGAGGGAGCCAACACGTGGGCTACGAAAATTCGGGCACCCGTAATTGTCACATCGAGGTTCAAAGCGCGTCCTAGTTAGAGTCGGGGTCACGGCAACGCCACTAATATCACGTAACAAATCCCGTACCAGTAGGATAATGGTCTGTTTTGAGAATCGATCCCCTAGAGAGAACACTCCCGTTCCGCGCTTTAATGATAAGGTCTATGCGTTGTAGTTTGCTCATGTTGTCAACTGTCGACTTGTCCTTTGTAGGAGGCAGAAGAAGTTCCCCGCCGAGTCGCCTACCAGAAGAACTGTAGCCTAGCATTGGCCTAAGGGCTGCGGGAGGAATGTCCATTCTAGTGGGATTATCGAATCTGAACGTGCCGTGATGAGCGGCGCCGTCAGCTTCGCAGGCATTAACATTAATGCGGTCAATAGCCGCAGCTATTGTCGGCGTAAGAATCCTGATGACACCTTTACACCAGGGGCTGAAGCTGGGCGCGCGATCCCAGTTGTATCGGGTGCAGCAGACGATTCATTGGCGATCTGTTGAGCTAATCAGAGCCGTGTGAAATGCAATCCAAACCGGGTGTTGTGATATTTAATCGTAAATATCATGTACAAATATCTCCCCTCGTTACTTTTCAACTCCACCCAGTTCCACGACGTCACGGTGCGACATGTAGTTGAATGCCATGAAATTTTATGGACTCCGATGCATCAAGTGTGCACAATATTAGCAAAAGCACATACATGAAACGTGCATTGTTACCACTCCCACGGAATCAACGTACTGCAGGTGGAGTTTGGTGCATTCAAGTCATGTATTGACGGATTCAGAATCGACTGAGGGATAAACGGAACGAGGCTCATGCAGTAGGGGAACGGCGATGCCCTATATCGGAGATACGCTCAACTGGGATACATAAACAAGATAGTCTGGTGATACGGACCGCCGTGGAATAGTCAAGATACTTCTTGACATAAAGACACAGGTACGGCTTGGACGAAGGACTCCGCGAGAGTCGCATTTATTACCTATGAGGAGAAGTAATTCATTTCGACACTTCGATATCCTAGAGGTGCCATACTTTTCATCATCGTACCGGTACCACTGCACAGAAATCACAACGTTCATGTCCATATTAAGCCCCACTAGGTGTTATTGACATACCTCGTCATGATACCGTGCATAGTTCGTGTAATGTCCGGTGTCCATCTGCCTTCATGATTAACAACGGCGAAGAGCTCATATTCATACATTGATAAGGGTCCCATTTTCGCTTCTCCTTCAGTTAGTGAAACACGATCTCTAGGTGAGGCTTGAATCGTACAACGGCTTTCAGGATCCATACCGAGATCCTTCATCCTTCATCCAACCGCATGCGTGGTGAACGGTGACATGTCCAATGTGCAGGGAATCGAACCGGATGCTCCACCTTTTGTACTGTACTGAGTTGCCGTTTTGCTTGAAGCGCTGCCAGGAGTTTGGGCACTGCTGCTGTCTTTTGGAATGAAGCTGCTTTGAAAAAGCATACCTTAACTGGAATGACAGCACAGGAGGAAGTTTTCTCAGGCTGAGGCGCCGAGTGGCGTTCTGAGGTTTGAGAAATCAAAGGGGCACAGGTTCCAGGTTCTGCAGCTGACCTCCGACTGCTTGTCACATTCTTGGCAGGACGGTTGCTCATTTCCCCAACTTTTCCAAACGTGTGTAGCTGAGGCGAAGGATTGATTAGATAGCAAATTAATTTGTCAGAGTTTTTCGCTCACCGTCGAAGGCATTCATGAAGGGTATCCATACTATGGTCGCCGTCTGATGGCTTGCTTTCCAGCTCCAAATTAAGATCCAGCAATGGGTCAACGACGCTTCTCACACTCCCGCAATTGCCGCACTGAACGTCGCTTGCAACTCTGCTCCGAACACGGTGTGAATAATGCAGCGGCACTTGAAAGGTGAAGATCTCCAGTCGATGTTAAATGAATGGCGTTCAGGATAGTAATGAACACTTCATGAGCGTCGTGCTGAGCGTATCCACAATACCTGTGTCACTGGATTGGGGCGCTGATGGAGAGTTGGTTTGAGAGGTCGAGGCTATTGCATGCCGCCACAGTGTATAGAGGAATGAGGTTGGAGTTATCCAAGGCGACTCCGACGAATAAATCTACATATTAGAGACATCATCCCTAGTTACTCTGTAATTGTCGTTGCATTATTACCGTCACTTGCCTCCGTCAGCAATTTGTCTATCTCACACTCCATACATATGTCTTTCTCGCATAACTGATGTGGGTGTTTATCACTCAAATAATATCTCCGCAACAAAGGTGTGTGAACGAGGACTTGTAATATAACGCTAAGGTAGCAGCTTGCTCCTAGATTCAGAAATCCTTTCCGGCCTGCAAGTGTTCAATGTAAATTCACTACAAAGAATAAGCATGAACTTACCTTGACAACTAAGGCGCGTTGATCTCTGGAGTTCAACTTCTCCACATTGCTCGGGACCCACAGTTGTACAACGCTCGACGGGCTCCAGAGCCTGGTCAAGTTATAGCAGTCATCGAGGGGAGACACAGGGCACACTCACTCTGAAACGCAGTGTCCTAATTTCCACCTCGAAAAGTATGGAAGTTCTACGCTTGTCAAGTTCTTCATGGTAAATTAAATCTTCAAGGCGGTGCAAAAGTAGCACCGGAATTAACATCAAGTGCTGAATGCGAGGCGGAGTCAATGGCAGTCGTTAAAAAGCGCGGCACGCTTATCCCACCAAAGTCATGACCAGTCTCCTCGAGATGATCCGCAATGTGTCCTTCCTTCCAGCATCCCAAATACATGCACTCCAGACAGACGAATGGGCGATGTAAAGTTTTGGCACATGAGCCACACTGGGGCACAGAATACTTCCAGAACATTAGTTCCAGCCAATCCTATAGGGATGATTGAGCTTGCCTTCCGCTTCACTGGCCTTTCTCCTTCTGACGTCACAAGATCCTTCTTGACCATCATGTTGATACCCCAGCGCACCAGTTTCTCGTATTTGCTCATAAATCTTATATGATTCGAAGCATCGTTGAGCAAGATGACTAGGTGTTCGCACGTCGAATGCAGCTGCATTGGCGGACCTAATTGGGTGTGCGATGTAGTGGGTGCGGACAACAGCATCGATTCTGCGCTTGCCATAGATGTCTCCTCACCCTCAGAGTTAGATGAAGACCCAGAGAACAATTTGTCATCCATCACGGAAGTGAATCGAAGGAACGCTTTGTTTGAAATGTCGGAATGCACAGCCATTCGGGCGTCGAAATCTCAGAAGCGCTGTCACTTATTTGACAATCATGTTGTGCGGGTCTACTACAGAATGTCCTTTCTGTGATGTGTCACCGGACAAGGGGTTTGATATTGTAAATGAGGCAAGTTGTCGCTCCCATTTGGAGGCAGCTCACCGCAATAAGCCAACCCCACCAGTCTGATTACACTCATGTTAGAACCCTGAATATGTAGTGTTCAAAAATCATAGTCCTGCTTCCGCCTTCCATCTGCTCGTAATTCCTAGGAAGCATGTCGGTATGACTTGTTCCTGTGTCCTGACTTAGATCTGGAAACCTACGAATCGTGATACCCAGGAAGCGTGAAAGATTTGGACGCGTCGCACATTCCTTTGGGTGAGAACAGGGTATATCGAGACATATGGTATGATTGACTTCAGGGAGCGCTGGTTTACAAAGTCCAAGATATGCTCGCGTTGGGTGCAGACTCACTGACGCTCCTGGGTGCAACAAGCGATCATAGAAGGTATGTGCCAGCACCTTCGTCGACCAATGCATTGCCGTACTGTGTTCCTAGATTTGGCTTCCATATTCCGCCCTTTACCTCGGTTCAGCACTTACATCTGCATTGCTTCGGCCCGCCCTTCAACTCAACCCTAGCTGATTTGAGATATACGGTGCGAAGTCGGCGTGACGGCAGAAAGGGCATCTCTTGGTTCGCCGAGGTAAACCAGGCAATAGCCACTCTGAATCGTGGAGAGAGGGTGCGAATTTTTTGATAGCTGTAGACACAGTCGCTCTGATATTCTCGTCTGAGCCGAGGCTCGTAATAGCGAAATGTAGATTTTGCGGCACCCGCGTCTCTAAGACTACTACAGAATAAATATGCAACCTCATTGTGTAGTCTCTTCCAAGCGAATGTCAACTAGTGATGGGTGGCCTTAGGTGCTTCGATCTTGTAACCAAGCATTCCTCTTCGTCCAATCATTTCACCAATGTGGAAGATGAAATACGCTTCCAAACCGTATATCCCGATTTTGGCCCATTCGCCTGACTCTAAAACGCTCCTCCAATATCCTGGGCTGGTTGCGCGTTCAAGTATAGTGCGATAAGCGCCAG
>NW_024067301.1:0-57937 GCF_015039405.1 Cantharellus anzutake | reverse complement strand
ATGTGCGAGAAGAAGACTTGGGACAGTCCTTGACCATGTGGCCAGACTGACCACAGAACATACAAAGTTTCTTGTCAAGACGATGCTTATGCTCTTGTGGCGTGAGCTTGCCATTGTCTCTGAGTTTTGACAAGAGGTCCGGCTTAGCAGAGCTGGCCCTGGACTTCTTATTGTCCTTTGGAGGCTTGCTACCGGAAGCGGAGTTGAGAGAGGAGGAAGGAATGGGGTCAGAATGAGAAGCAGTGGTGGACTTGTCAAAAACGTTAGAGGAGGAGGGTTTTGCATGACGTGTCACTTCAGATTTACGCTCCCAATAGCACGCATTGAAAGTTTGTGACAAGGTGCGAAGTTCTGAAAGAGTAGAAGGTTTACCTACTCTGGCAATATCGTCCTTGATACATTCCGACAATCCATTATAGAAAAAACAACGGAGTGTGGCTTCTCCATAACCATGAAGTTGAGAGGCATGTCGGTTGAACTTGACAACGTACTTATTGATGTGGTGCCCGTCCTTCATGTCCAGGGTCATTAGTTGAACTTCGGCATCGCCCACAGGATCATGAGGACCGAAGTTCATTTGAAGTTCGTGACAAACTCTTGATAGTTATTCATCCATCGTGGATGAAGCGTAGAATTTTGATCGAATAATAGATCTGGCTCAAACCAATCGAGGGCCATTCCCTTGAGGTAGGACTGTGCGAAGATAACCTTGGCACAGTTGCTAGCAAAAGCGAGGGGATGGTCCTGGAAATTCAGTTCGCATTGGACCAGAAATACTCGAGTTCTCGGGGATCTTTTTCCATCTGTCAGGGACAGTGTCAAAAAACCCGTGATGGAAAGAGGGGTAAATGCGTGAGTCCGGATGCAGGCAGGGCTCAACTAGAGGGGGGTCCGAGGGCTCCGGTAGTGAACCGAAGCTTCTCAGGGAGCCCGTTCTGCTGGATGGTACAAGAGGCTCTAAGAAGGATGCAGCCTCAGCGACTCGGAGGGAGCGCTGTGCCTCCATTAGGTCTCAGTTAGTCCTTGTATTTCTTATGTCTGAGGTGTCTTGTAGAACAGGAACGGGATTCACTCAGAGGGACTTTGGGTGGCATTTTAGTCGAGATTAGAACTGAGGAACTACAGGTTCTAATCTACGGGTATTTATAAAGGGGAATGGGAAGGACTTAGTTAAAGTCCGAATGACAATGGGGCAACACCGAAAGGTGCCGAATGATACCGAGAGGTACTGAAAGGTCCGAACGATATCTTAAATGGGGAACCGAGGTGTCGGGCCAAGGGGGCGGAGTTGGAGGCGGAAAATGAATGGGGAAGACAAATGGACAAAGGGGGTTAGCCGACTGAATGAAAGGAAGAAGATAGTCGTGCTAAGAATAGAAGGTGACTAATAAGTGATAACGTGAGGGAGATCACCGAAGGATGCGGGTAGCTCCGAAAGCGGAGTTGCGTATCCGAAGGATGTTAGGTGACTCAAATAAATGAAATGGGTGGAGGAAAGGTTTAAGGGCATGTCACGGGATGTCGGAGGTCCGTCAGGATATCGGAGCAAATCCGGGGTCTCCAAATGTTCCGACTCGGGACTGAGCTTCCGGGATGGGAGTGGCCAAGGTTCGGTGTGCCGCAACCAGACCGGAACTGAGACAGTCAGGAGGGAAGGTGACTTGGGGAGTGGGGAGGCATGGTGTAGGGGATGGTGAAGTTGTTAGGAAGGTGTGGTGTGGTGGGAGTGTGCGGGGTCGGGATTCTGGGATATGACACATACAGCAAACAGAGCAGAGACGAGATGGAGGAAACAACTTCCAGCTCATTTTAACATCTCAGATGCACATAGCTCACAAGTTGCTGTTGGAAGTCAAGCTCGAATTATGTATTTACAGTTATTTACATCAGGTTAATAGACTTAGCGGCCTACTTCCATCACCTACCCTCGCTGGCGTAACCTTGTTTTTCAACAGGTTATGAGCCCAGCTGGCTCGTTGAAGTATCACTGAAAGTCCGCTTGACCCTCGCAGCACCTTAGCCGATTTCTAATTGGCTATCCGGAAGTCCTCTGGCTGAGGCACCTCTCACGTTCATGAAGTAGGCAACCCCATTAGAGTCCTCAGATGAGGCACACCCCCTATGAGAGCCCTCAGATGAGGCATGCACACAATTGAGAGTCCTTGGATGAGGCATGTACCCAGAAAGCCCTCGGATGAGGCATGCAACATTCTTAGGTAAGGAACCCATCCCCCAAGTCCTCAGTGGAGGCACTTTCACTGTCACCGTCACCGTCACTGTCACCATCACTATCACTGTTGCCATTGATCCTACAATCTTTTCCAATATTATCAGATCTTCCGTGATTCTAATGGAGTCCTCTGCTGTATGATGGTCCCTACTGATCAATTAGAACTTCAAGATCTACAGACCTTGAGGCACAGTCTAAATTGTCTCAATGGGTACCCAAAGAGGATGTCGAAAATATGGTCCCAAATGACATGCAACCCTCCCCCAATCCTGGCTCCCCCACTCTGAACAATAGCCTTCCTCCACTTTTGACACCTGCTAATTCCCTGAATGCCCCTGCTTCACAAATTACCGTGGAAGAAATCGCAACCATTGTTCAATGTCATGGGACTGGTTGTGAAAGAGTTTGGGTTTGTACATCTGTCATGTACCTTCAAAGTATCTTTAACATTCTCCTTAGTTTCACCGAGCATGTCAAGGGCTCGGCTCATACATTCCTCCTGGATGGAGTTGTGGGTCACATGAGATTGTTTGCACCAATAAGTGCATAAAAAAGCATTGAATTCTCTTAGTTAGACTCATAAATGTAGCATATGAATTGATCTAAAATGGTATCCGAAAATAAGATTCCCCCTCCAACCTGGGGTTTGGCAATGGCCGAATCGACACCCCTTGATCATAATCCAATCCCTTACTTTCACATCTTATTTACCACCAATCTTTCCGATCAAGTCTCAAAACTATAGTACACAATGTATACTTTGCTTAAATAATCTCATATGAGGTTTGGGATAACGGAATAACCACTTGCTCTAATGCTAAAGCTCAGTCTCAAGCTAATGTGCGAGAACTATAATATTACCTAATGCTAAAGCTATAAGGTAATATACAATGAGTTACAATGTATAAGGAATAAGAGTAAAAGAATGTTGTAAATAACCTCAGTCTCAAGCTAATGTGCGAGAACTGAGGGAAAAAGGAAACTAATCCAAATGAATGAATATAGTTTGTGGACTTTGCGGATAAGTCCGAAGTGACCAAAATAAGTAAGAAGAAAAGGTGTTGTGACCAAGTAGTCACGCTACCGCAGGAATGTGGCTGTCCGGGCGAGTTCCTCGCTCGGATGTGGGAATGTGGCTGTACGAAAACTCGTCCGGCCTCCCATAGCACACAGTTCCTCCAACATGGGAGAGTGAGGATGTTGTTAGAACCGGGCGGAAACAGACGACTCCGGAGTGGAATCGGAGACTTAGCGTGGAGGGACCTTGGCCTCAGCGACTCAAGCGGAGCGCTGTGCCATTGCTGTTTGTCCATTTGGTCCTTAATTTCACAGTAGGTGAGCAGGAAGTCTCTAGGGGGCATTTCAGGTCGATTTCGGACTAAACCAAAACGAGTATGTACAAGCGCCAATATATATAATGGAAGGGGCAAAAGCACAAGGAGAACAAAGGGTGACCGAATCGGAACGAAGACGTCCGAACGGGAACAAAGGGTAGGAGGAGCGGAGCGGTACCGAAGGTCATAAGGCAGGACCTGTGATATGTCCGAAAGGAGGTAGGGAGGGCGAGGCCCAGAGGGGCAGGAGGATGAGGGGAAGTGGGGATGATGACTAACTGGCTAGAATAGGAAGAAGCAGTAGTCCAAATAGGGATGAGGGGAAAACGCGAGAAATACATTACAAGCGGCGAGAGTGCCGAAGGCGATCCGCAAAGCTCGGGGGTTGTGGAGCTTATGGAGGTTACGGAGGCGGGGTTGAAAGTCCGAGGGATATTGGCAATGGTGTTCACGTAGTATGAGGTCACCAATGCAATGGACTAAGACCGAGGTGGAGTCAAAGTCCGAGGTAGGGACTATGACGGAGGCTCGGAGTAAGGTACGAGCGGTGTCCGAGTGCGAAGTATGGAACAGCAGTGGAAGGTCGTAACTTGGCAGAAGGGTGGTGGAGGAGTAACAGAGGGAGAAGAGAGGGGAAAGGTAAGGAAGAGGGAGTGGCGGAAAGGAGAGTAGTCAGGTCCGAAGGTGAGTATCGGAGCGGACGGGGGAAGCATAGGGGGATGACGGGAGGGTGGAGGTGTTGTGAAGGGGGAGCGGAGTAGTAGGAGGGTGGTGAGTGGGGCGGTGTTCGGTCCGAGATGAGTATCGGAGCGGACGGAGATAGGGTCGGAGAGGTAAGGGGGAGGTGTGTTGCCAAGACCGAAGGTGAGTATCGGAACAGCAGCGGTAGGTTATGACTCCGGAGGTGAAGAGGGTGGAGGTCCGGAAGTCAGGTCGGGGTCGGGTATGCACGGATATGACAGATGTGAGTTATGAGGAAGTTGTTTCGGGGCTCATGTTTGAGACGATTCTGATTACATAATCGGGACACGGAACTAACCTGGGTTGCCCACCCCCACTAGGATGCCCTAGGACATCCTGGGGACGTCCTGGTGAATGGATCAGGCCTTTTCCTTCTTCACCAGGATGTCCAGGACATCCACCAGTAAATACCCCCTATTAGGCCCATTTGAAGGCCAAATGGCCCCCCCTCTACATGAAAATCAGCGGGAGGAAGACTAGAGTGCGGTGTCTAGAGCACGATGTCAAACGGGGTTTATATGTTAGGCAAGATGTAAACTATGTACAATCTATAAGGTTGAGGACTTACCTAGAGCGCGATGTCAAACGGGGTTGAGCATCGCACTCAGGTAATCCTCGCTCTTTTATGTCTATCTAACTATACAACAAAGCGGATAACAAAGGTGAAACTAGCGCCTCCGGCGCTTTGTGCGACTAAGGGTTTGCCACATGGCAACGCTTTGCCTGCAGCTCCGCCTCCCCTTTGTCCTTGTGTGGCGTCGGGCTGCCACATCAACACTCCCCCACAGCCTGACGTCCACACCTTCTCTAGGCCATGTACTCCATCCCCATCATCAGGCAGAAGTGTTCGTGCTTCACCTTCGCAAGGGACTTGGTGAGAACATCGGCCATCATATCATTGGTCCCTACGAGCTTGAGGCTGACTGTCCCATCTGTGATACATTCCCTGATGAAATGGTATCGTACATCGACATGCTTCGTGGCGGCATGGTTGACAGGATTTCGAGCAAGTAGATCTGCAGCGCGATTGTCAATGTGTAAGATTGTTGGCCCGGCGATGCCTTCATGTAGTTCCTCAAGAAGTCGTCACAGCCACACCAGTTCCTTTGCTGCTTCCGCTGCTGCGATGTACTCTGCATATGTTGATGAGTCAGCTATGTTAGTCTGCTGCTTCGACATCCAGGAGATTGCTCCCCCAGACAACAAGAAGACATTTCCTGAGATCGACTTCCGGTTCATTGCATCATTCGCCCAGTCCGCATCCGTGTACCCCACAAGTTCCCCTCCCCCCGCTGTGTATACTATCCCCCGGTTCATAGTGCCCGCAAGATACCTGAATATATGTTTGATCCCCTCGATATGTTCACGTCCGAATGTCGCCGCGAAAGGAGAGAGTGCCCGAACAGCAGCACAGATATCTGGTCGAGTTCCCAGAGCGGCATACATTAGTGAGCCAATCGCTTCGAGGTAAGGGTATGAGGAAACCCTAGAGTGGTCTTCCATGGAGGCGGGTTTGTACTGAGCTCTTGTGGGTAGTGGTGTAAGGGCAATGTGGCAGTCGGTCATTTTGAAACGCGCTAAGATGTCCTTGATGTACTGGGACTGGTCAATTGACAGTGTCCCTGCTGCGATGTCCTGGTGGACTCGAATTCCAAGTATCCATGAGGCCTCACTGCAACTAGATACTTTGAAATGCGAGCTTATTGAGTCTTGGATGGATGTCAGGAGGTTTTCGTCATTTCCAGCTAGGAGCTTGTCATCAACGTATACTGGGATAATGATGATTGATCGACCTCGTTTGAAGACGAAGACAGAATGGTCAGCATGTGTCCATTGGAAACCCAGTTGGATGAGAAAATCATGTAGCGTGGCGTACCACTCCCTTCCCACTTGCTTTAGACCGTAAAGACCCTTCTTCAACTTGGCCAGCTTGTGTTCCTCCCCCTTTTCCTCATATCCCTTGGGTTGCCGCATGTAGATATCTTCAGATAGGGTGCCATTCAGGTATGCAGACTTGATGTCCATCTGGTGGACTCTCCACCCATGGCGAGCACAAATGGCAAGAAAGACTCATAACGACGCGGATTTGACAACCAGGGCGAAAGTCTCAGAATAGTCAATACCTTCACGTTGGCTAAACCCTTGGGCAACCAACCACGCCTTGAAGCGAGTGACTTCCCCGTTGGCGCCCCGCTTCTTCTGCAGGACAAAACAGCACCCAACGATGTTTCGGATATCAGGCGTTGGTTCAACAAGCTTCCACGTCCCGGCTTCTTTAATCGCTGCCAGTTCCTCCAGAATGGCCTTGTGCCACAGATCACATTCAGGCCCAGCAAGTGCTTCGTGCAAAGATGGGGCACCTGGGATATCTGTATTGTTAGCTAGTACTGTGCTGGTCAGATGGACCTCATCTAGGGCTATGTCCAGGACATCTTCAAGCTTGACAGTTGCTGCCACAGGCATGTCATTCCAGAGATCCTCATAGACATTGGCAATCAGTTCCTTTTGTCGGCCATGTGGTCCATATTCGGATGGTGTTAGAATGCGGGGATTCAGACGACTCCGGAATGGAATCGGAGACTTAGCATGGAAGGACCTCGGCCTCAGCGACTCAGGCGGAGCGCTGTGCCATTGCTGGTTGTCCTAGGGGTCCCTAATTTCGGATCTAGCAGAGGGAAAGTCTCTTGGGGGGGGAATTCCAGTCAATTTCGGACTGAGGTTACAAGTTACTAGGTACATTGTATATAAGGAGGGGTCCGGAATCAAAAGGAACAAGGGTAGGACAAAAGGAGACAAAGGGAGATGGAAAGAGGAACAACACCGAGGGTCAAGAGTTTGACTCAATGGTGTTTCCCAAAGGAGGAATGAAGGGCCAAGGCCCAAGAAGGAAGGAAGGAGGATGGGAGTCGGGAATGGCTAGCTGACTGAATGGAAAGGAAGCAGCAGCCCAAATAGGAATGAGGGAGAATAGCGGAATTGAAATGGACAATGCAATAGTTGCAAGGTCCGGAATAAGTCCGGAAAGTCCGAACTCGGAGGTTAAACTCCGGAATATTGGCAAAGGTAATTAAATGGAATGAGCTAACCAATACAATGGGTATAAGCGGAGGTGGGGTCAAAGTCCGAGGTCGGAGCTAAGACCGGAGGTTCCGGAGACGAGACGTGAACGGGATACCGGAGCGGAGGTCCGGAGTCGGGAGCATAGGTTTTGCATACTCGTCTGGAAGGTGTCGAGGTTGGGGTCGGACCCGGAATGTTCCGGAGTCGGACCGAAGGTGGTGTCCGAGCCGGAGGTGGGATAACCTCTTGGGAGTTGGCAAGGAGAAGGTGATGGAAGGGAAGTAGGGCTCCGGAAGTCGGAGTTCGGAGTTCCGGGAGCCCTGAGCGGAGGTCGGGATTGTATGGATATGACAGATGGATCAAAACGATGTGGTGGATGATGCACCCTGGCTGGTCGATTGTGGTGAGTAGGAGGGACAGGCGGAACATGTGATGCATCAGGTGCTGTGTCAACTGGACCATCGTGACTTGTAGGAGAGTCCTCGGCAGTTGCCAGTGTCGAACGACTCTCAGGACTCACCTCCGCATTGCTGTCCAAGTCACTCTGTGCCAATTCGAAGAACACACGTGCTGCTGCCTTTGCTTCTTCCCGGAAATTGGTGCACGTACAACCTCAACTTTGTGAGTGATCAGGTCATATGTCCTGTACCCACTACAGCCTTCGGGGTAGCCCAAAAACTTCACCAATTTTCCGCGCTCCCCCAGCTTTAGCGCTCCTAGATCTTTTGGTCTATGGATGAAAACGCATACCAAACCCTCATGTGAGAGACATTGGGTTTCTTTCCATAGAGTCGTTCAAAAGGGGTGATTCTATCAGAGCGACTATCCACCATGCGGTTGATTGCATAGGTAGCAGTCGCGAGGGCATCTGCCCAGAGAAAATCGGGTGCATGTGCATCCTTCATCAGGGTGCGCCCTTTGTCCAGAATCCTCCTGTTTGTCCGTTCCGCGACACCATTCTGTTCAGGGGTATGAGGGACTGTCAACTCCACACCGATTCCTTTCTCTGTGCAATACTTCTCCAGAGCTCCATTCACATATTCTCCCCTCAGTCAGTCCTCAGTATTTTGACATGTGTCCCAAACTGGTTCGCAAAGAAGGTGTCCATCTTGGCAAACCAAGGGGTAAAGTCTGACTTTAGCGCACAGGGATAAAACCAGGTAAAGTTTGTCCTGTCATAACCAGCATGCAAAAATACTGTTTCTTCCCAAGCGATAGGACTTCCATCGGGCCACAAATATCCGAGTGTACTCGGCCAAAGCATGTGGTCGCAATGTCATGGCCCTTTGCGAAAGAACCCCTCACCATTTTCCCCCTGATGCAGGCTTCACAATCAAAGTCTTCAGACTCATTCCGGGTTCCATCAACACCGAGCACAGCCCCTTCCTTGATCATGGTGCGAAGTGATTCCTTCCCCGGGTGGGCCAGTCGCTTGTGCAAGAGGTCAAAAGAAGGTGCAGTGGTCATTGCGGCTGGTCCATTATCTAGCTGAGAGGCCTTGGGAGATGACAACTGTGGTTGGTTTAGGTAGAACAATGGCCCCAACTCTGTTAGCGACTCGGCGATTGAGGTTCCAGATTTCGAGATTTTGCAGGTGTTGGTTCCCTCATCAAAGGTTACTCGTATTCCACAGCAGATCAAGACCCGGCAGGAGAGAAGACTGTAAGCCAGTTCAGGCACATACTGTACTTCCAAGACTTTGCAATGGACAATCTTTCCGTTTGCGGTGCAGGGGATCAAGACTGTTCCCTGTCCAAGTGAGGGGATTGTACTGGCATTGCCAAGCCAGATGTGTCGCGGGGGTAGTGAAAGGTGTGTAATCAAGAAATTCCGTCCTGTTTGGGCAGAAATGGTTGCTGCAGCCAGAATCCACAATCCACACTTTTACAGTATCCATGGGTTTGTCCGCTACCAGGGCAGTGTCAGTGATGTATTCAGCACACATGGAGCTAACACTGTTCTTAGGTCTGGCAGTGGGAGGTTCGTTCCCCAATGCGGTGGCACACATGGCCATCTCAATGCCTGCTGGCGTGGCACTGACAGTACTGACAGTAGTAACATTGGCACTGCCATTTTGTTCTGCAGCTTTCTTTTCCCAGTACACATCCTTTTCCTCTTGCGTTGCGGTACATTTAGAACGAATGTGGCCTGTCTGTCCACACTTCCAGCAAGTCTGCCGGGAGAGCCAGATGGGGTCATTTGGGTCCTTCCTCTTCCCTTTAGGTCGTTCCCCTCAGCAGCGAGTGCCTTCGGGGTTTGGAGTGAGTCGGATTTGGTCCCCAGGTTCTCTCCCGCTGCGCATGCACGACGTTCATCGGCTTGTACCCTTCTCTTGAAATCATCCAAGTTCCACTTCACACCCTTTGGAAGAGGAGTATCGAGGAGCATTGTTTGTAGTGTACGCATGCAGGGTGGGAGTGTATGGATGAGGTGCATGGCGATCGAACGATTTCCAATGCGGTCCTCATTGTCAGTCACTTCCTTGTTGACCAGGTAGGCAAATTGATAAGGGCTGTCAGGTATTCTGAAACTGAGTTGTAGTCGCTGAGCTTAGCGTTGTCATAGCTCTGTCTGGCATAGAATTCCGCTGTGGATCCAGAGTCCTTCATATTCATCCTTGAGGGCCTTGAACAGGATGGCAGCGGAGCTTTTCCTGTGTGGAAAGGCATTGCGTTGGATTGATTCATCAAGTGAGAGCCAGATCCTTCGACGAGCATTCCGATCCCCAATTACCCAATCTTGGTGTTCAGTTACTTTGGACGCATCAGGAGCTGTGGTGTTGCTGCTTCAATGAAGTCCCAGGTGTGGTCCATGGCTATGTCGAGGTTCCCAGACCACAGGATCCAGTCATCTCGTCCTTTTAGTTTGGGGATGGTAAGAACGGCCTTGTCAATGGCAGAATCTTTGAGCAGGGCGGTAGTCATGGTTCTTCGTGTTACAACCAGAATAGAAGTGCAGCGAGTCAGAACTGGGCAGTCGTTTCAGACAAAAAGTTCAGCAGTGCCGGGCGGTGGGGTGTGGCGAGTCAGAACTGGGCAGTCGTGTCAGACAACAGTTCAGCGGTGCCGGGCGGTAGGCCTTTGCGCAGTGCTGGGGTAGAGTTGTACTGGGCTGATCACCTGAAAATCAGCGGGAGGAAGACTAGAGCGCGGTGTCTAGAGCGCGATGTCAAACGGGGTTTATATGTTAGGCAAGATGTAAACTATGTACAATCTATAAGGTTGAGGACTTACCTAGAGCGCGATGTCAAACGGGGTTGAGCATCGCACTCAGGTAATCCTCGCTCTTTTATGTCTATCTAACTATACAACAAAGCGGATAACAAAGGTGAAACTAGCGCCTCCGGCGCTTTGTGCGACTAAGGGTTTGCCACACGGCAACGCTTTGCCTGCAGCTCCGCCTCCCCTTTGTCCTCGTGTGGCGTCGGGCTGCCACATCAACACTACAGGCCGTCATTAGATGGCTGACTAGGCTGTTCTATCCCCGGTCTCGGTTTGACCAAGTCCGCGAGCGAGACTTCCCAGCCCCCCCTTTTCAGGGAGCATTTCTCCATCACTCCTAACCGACTCTCGTTTCACCTGAGCACCAATACATATCGAACTCTTGATCGCTCTCCGTTCGGGTTTTCGATACGACTCCATAACCTGGGAAATGGACTTCACTTTTTATTCGACGTCTATATAACACTTTACTGGCTGCGGAAGGCAGTTGATCCATTCTAGACCCCTGTAGGGTCCGAGCCAAGACGGACAAATCTTTTACACGGTCTGAGACACCAACTGGCTCCGTTGGGGGGGGACTTGGCACACATGGGTGAAGCGTAGCAATACGCCCCGTTCGCATATGAGCACGATGCACCGTCCGACGCACGATTGCATGTCTTGCCTCCAGTACCTTGGGTACAGTTTGCAGTGAGTTCAGTCAAGGGGATATAGTACTTGAGCTTGGGCTGATCCACTGAAATGTCAATGCCGCACAACGAGCCGTTGATCAGTCCCCTGGGTTTATCCTGAATAACATTCGCAGTCCAGTGGTTAATTATATCTTCGCAAGCCTCTGTTGGGTAAATATAGGTTGGGAGCAGGAGCAAATTTCATTTTTAGGTTTAGTTCACCCACCTACCGTCGAAGGGTACATAGCCCAACTGTGTTCCGGATACGTCTTATGAACGTCGCAACTGACTGTGGCAGTCAAGAAATCAGCCGCGACAATGGGAAGTATCGCGATTGATGCAAAAGCACTCCAGAATCGCATTGTGACTTTCAGACACTGCTTTCACTAGCGGGCGTGATCAGCTATGAATGTAACGTATGGATCACAGAGTACTACTAACCTTAGTCTTGAGCGGATGTGCTTGGAGGACTAGTGAGAAAGACCCGATCAGTTATATAAACCACGCGCGATCCAACCAATCTGATGAAGTTAAATAATCTTCCCCACAAACGAGAGATCTTTCATTAGGAATGCTGCTGCGATCAGTGCAGCCGATATTGCCTGGTGAATCTCGACCATTTGGCATCATCGGCTCTCACACCACACCATCAAGTGCTAAGTATTAACGCTCATTCGATGGGGCCATGCATATAGTTAGTTTGGAAATTTGACTCCGACCACACGCAACATCCAGAGATCAGAATGTGTTGACTGTTAGGTCTTGTACATCTCAGAATAGAAGATTTGAGCTGGGAGCGAGAGGAACCGGAGGCGTCTTGTTGTAGTAGCAGTCCAACGCCACTGCTGTTGATGGCTAGCCACCGTGACCCAGTCCTGCCAATAGGCCACATGGCGAAGCGAGGCACACATGCACAGAGCTCAGTTCATCGCCGGAGAGCACAATATCTATGTAATACATATATAACAAATCCTTGATATCGTGCTCAGTCGCCATCGCGAGATTATCACACATCTCGAAGCTTCTTTTTGACGGTTGCCGTATATATAAACGATTCCATGATGTTGCAAATAATCTACGCTATATCCTTATTCCACATCTATCTATGTAGTCAAGTTGCCTACATGCCACGGATCCGAATGGTCCTTTGTCAAAATTGATCACTGATCGATTCACAGATCGGAGGTGTAAGTCCCAAATTGAGGTTGTCCAGGTGTGGGATGGGGTGTCGAGGGAAATGCCAGAGAGATAGATGCGATTTAGAAAGTCGAAACACTAGTGTATCCAGGATGGTGAACTCCCCATTTGGATCCCCCTCTGCCTCCAATCACGGCTTGAGTTAATTTGACGGTTGGGTTCCTGGTTTGAACCGAACCCTTCGGAGCGGACAATGCTTCAATAACAACTAACAGCGGATTGGCTATGACGAGGTCTGCCTGGTACTAGGCAGGTTACCAGCCTCTATTGGAATAAAGCCTGGTACATGCCCCGATTGAATTGTTCATAGACTGAGTTCATGACAGCGGCAGTACTGATGGGCTGGATATTCAGGGACATGGAAGAAACGCAGAAATCACAAGCACAACTATTCTGGCCTTTCTTTCCGTCAGTGGATAACAGATGGTTCGACTAAGTCATTGCAGGTATGAGGCTGTCCCATTTTCAACAATTCCTCGGTCCTTGAATAATAGGCGAGATCTTTGTTTCTACTTCCGCCAGTCATTTATCAGGTCAACTGTTATCCTCTCCCTTATCGGAGCGCTCGGTCCGCGCACAAGTTGTTTTCCTTATGGTGACAAGCGATGTATGCGCTGATGGACATCTGGATGTTTAGCCTGCAGACTCTAGAGGGCTGGACCTCACATGACATGCACTCATGATTTGGGTACGCTCCACTCACCGCACGCCGCTTCTTTCTCATTGGCCGGGAAAGCCCTTTTCCCCGCGTCTTCTTACATTGTTCTCCCCGCCGGGCGTTCGGTCCCTACGCCCCCAACGCCCACGGAGTATTGTAAATCAGCGAGTGGAGCGTGCGCAAGCTATGAGCACAAGGAGAAGTGCTGAAAACCCCCTTCACTGGCCCCCTTTCACATTAAAGCAAGTTCTTCTACCCCCTCAGCATGGGCATCACGATCGAGCAAGTCAAGGATATCTTTTCCAACTTGGGAAATGGAAATTCCGCAGCTTTCTTTAACTACGTTGAGGAGGATGTGGATTGGACTGTAACCAATCCCCATCCTAACTTCAAGACACACCCGTTGGCAGGCCATTACACTGGCAAAAACGGTTCGTCCGCCCATATATTCGTGACATCGACGTCCGTGCCTAAATACTATCGACAATAAGAATTCCTCGAAGCCACCGATCGCATCAATAATGCATTCCAAGTGCGCACAACTCATTATCCGCATGCTGAGTTTGCACTAACCCTCAGCATAGGAACCTATTAACTTGGTGATAATGCAAGAACCAATAGTTGTAGGCAACCGAGCTGTCGTTGAGATGTGGTGAGCCATTGGGTGCAGCTTTAGGGGGCGCTTAGCTCATCCGCCAGCACCCCAGGGCAAGAGATAAGCAAGGTGATGTTCCCGTTGGGAGGAACGGGACTAAATACGATAACAGGTAACATTACGTGCCTGTCACAGCTTCGCTCTCCTGACTCCTGGAACCACCAGATTTGCGTGGTTCGCCACGTTTAATGAGACAGGGAGGATATGCACTGTGCGGTAAGGCAGAAGTTTGTTCTCGGCGAGATCTTGCTTAAGGTTCGATTGCATGCAGGGCGTACTTGGATTCCGCCATGGTCCGAGACCTCCTCCAAAACCCGAGTATTCCCACTGCGAGGCAACTTTAATCGCTTATCTCAGATAGGGTTGCGTATAACAGGGTGCATTACCAAGCATTTCACCAGCAACCGCTCACCAAGCATCTAGCAGTTGTAAACATATACATGTTTTGAGGTAGTTTTAAATAGCAATGACATGAGCGTGGTCGCCACAATCAAGAAGGGGAAAGTGGACGCAGTGGTTTAAGACGTCAAGTTTCGACTCAAGCGATTATTGAGGGCTACTGGAAAGGACCACTTCTCGGTGGCGGGATTGTCACAATACAACGCTGGAATGCCACTGATGTGAATAGTACTGCCACGAGAATGGTGAGGTCCGCGTGATAAGGGAATACGCGTGGAGGGGTGCCGAAGGATCAACCTTCCAGAGCGCACTCGTTCAGTCCCGTGCCAACCTTCTTCTGCTGACCGGTGCCGATAATCGTGTCTACGTTTCAAGCGTCGGTATTGTGGCCCTCAATAAAGGAAAGTGTTGTTCTAAACTGGAACGATAGGGGGAAGTGATATTTGGATATTACCTAAATATCAAACCAACATTTACGAATGTGTGGTGCGTCTAGACGAGCGGCAGAAGTCCATGCTCATTAGGTACGACCTGGACTCGGGACGGGAACATGGAATTAGCAGCCGTCGTTCGGGAACAATAATGTATGACTTCGGTACGATAAGAACTGGGCATATAAGAGTAAGCGACAAATCGACCAAGGACGCCGTTGGCAACAAGTGAGGAATACAGCCATTTAAGAGGCGCCGGCTAAAGAATCGCTCGAGAGCCGTCGAAGATCGCGCCGAGACAAGCAGTGGGCGGGAGTGAATGAAAAGGCTATTTTCCCGGGGAGTAGAGAGTGAAGACATGCTAGAAGACGAAATGTAGGCAACGCAAGTAATGTCTGTACGTGGAATGTATAAGTACCAGACGGGCCGAGCCGGTTTTCGACCTTCTCGCCGGGGAACAACCGTGTTGACACCCCCTCCCTCGAACGAGAGGCCGCAGGTATCCACACCCCCGAACAGTGTTGAAACCCTCAAAGTCAAAGTTTCGAAGAATCAATTCCACATGCCCCTTCTAGACGTCTCCGCCCACAGAGGAGCCCGCCGGAGATAGCTCATTGGACAGAATGCACCGGAAAATGGCTCCCGGAGAGGAAGATCTGTTGGTAAATGAGGTATCTCTAGCTGAGCACAGGGTGAGAGCTGTGGGAAGGCGCAGTCCAATTGACATTCCGGCATTTTGGGGCCATTATATGTATCATGTGCCATGAAAGCAGAGAGGAACCCCAGTGTGGCATTTTCACCGGATAATACCATAGCATAACACGACTGCCAGGTATGGTTATGCACGCTGGGTTTCGCTCGAGCGTAATGGCAACAATGTTTCCGTTAGTCTGTTAAGGCGCCTATTCATTCAACACCAACCTCCATGAACCACATACACCCACCGGGCATGTGGCTCCTAGAGACTGGGTTATATATTCGAGAAAAAAGCCGACGAGGAACACAGTCGCAAATAAGTCATCAGACCGATTACGTCGTCCCTCTGCGCATATACAGTATGCGATAACTTGCGTAGAATAACACAGCTTTTATTCCCAACGGGGAACACAATCTGTTAATTGATCGATTGTCATGAGGCTGCGTGTTGTCACAGCAATCGGCTTACTCTCCGGACAAACCAGAGCCCTCTGTTAGGCTCTGGAGTAGTATTGTAAGGTGTTGTCACCACACAGCAAGAAGGGGGCACCAAGTCACAGCACCGAGCCGCTTCCAGGTCCTTCCGGAACAACGATCATCTCTGGCGTTCAGAATAACTGATCCAACCATTTTGAGGACAAGATGAGGTGGGATGTTCCCCCCGGCTAAGCGATCTACGTTGAGATGGACGACAACAGGCAGCACTTTTCATCTCGGCATTTGTGGGCACAAATGCCACGTGACCGCGGGAATACTGCAAACCTTCGTCGAATCATTCCGGCAAAACCATAAATTACAAAATGGCCACCGTAACATAACCCATCATCACTAATAACGATCCCCATCGTCCGGAATTAGCTCTTTCTCGCCTGCATCGACGCATAAATCACTCAGTAATGGATCGATGCATCTCTGGACGCGCATTGAACTACACGCTTGGTGTGTCTCAGTCGTCTCTCTGGCCACGTCAGGCCACACGCAGTGTTAGTTCCGGAGTTAGGCTCCGTTCCCCTTCATGGTCCTTAAATGATATTGCTGGAGCCCCTGCTCATGCCTTGATCCGCCGATGGATGAGTGCTCGACCCATCAATGGTGGCTCGCTCGCTGATCCATGTATGTCCCCAAGGTGTACTGAATTACTAATCGTTGGGACTCACATTTTCTCATCCCCAATTTCTCTTGTTTCTCACGAATTCGACCTACTCCTTGTGACTCTAATCCATGCGTTCTTTGTGGCCATATGGAATGATGACCGGGACCGGTAATCACTACAGGCCGACGAAAGAAAACGACTATATCTAGGCTCAATGCCATGCGTGCTTCCGGGAAACCAATAACGGTGCTTACAGCATATGATTACCCCACTGCGTTGCGCTCTGAGGCTGCCGGCATTGACATGATTCTCGTGGGTGACTCCCTTGCTCAAGTCGCGCTCGGATACGATTCCACCACACGGTTGACGTTAGAAGAAATGATACATCACTCCAAAGCTGTCGCACGCGGGACGAAGAGCGCTTTTCTCGTAGTGGATATGCCCTTTGGGACGTATACCACCGGCGTACGAGATGCCGTCGCGAATGCAGTGAGGCTCGTGAAAGAGGGTGGTGCGGAGGCCGTAAAGATGGAGGGTGGGGAGGAAATCGTCGGACTCGTGAAAGAGATGACAAGGATGGGAATTCCAGTAATGGGTCATATTGGACTTATGCCACAGAGGCATACAATTAGGTGTGTATTTATATCTAAAAATTTCCCTCTTGGTTCTCATGACTACCGGTTTATGTAGCTCGGGGTACCGCGTTCAAGGGAAATCAGCTGAAGCAGCCCTTTCACTCCTTCAAAGTGCCCATGCCTTGCAGGAAGCAGGTGCTTTCTCGCTGGTTCTCGAGGCCATTCCCTACAAGCTTGCTGCGCACATCACCGACACACTCTCGATCTCTACGATAGGCATCGGTGCAGGCCCACACACGAGCGGGCAGGTTCTAGTCCATGACGATGCGCTTGGTATATGGGGTAGCGCGAACGGAGATGGACAACACATTCCCAAGTTTGTTCGGAGGTTTGGCGAACTGGGCCGCGTTGGATATGAAGGGGCAAAGGCTTATGCCAGCGCAGTAAAGGAAGGGACTTTCCCTTCTATTGAGAAGGGCGAGGCGTACGATATGGATAATGAGGAATGGAAGCTATGCCTCAGCCAATTCGCGGAGATAGGGATGCCAGTTCAGAATGAGAGGGTCAGTGTAGAAGAAGACGCGAAGGCGGGAACGCAGCCATCATTCAATGAGAGTCTCACACAGAATCAAGCGACAACTCCACTTACTTCTTCTGAACCACCTCTTAAGTCACACCCCGCCTCCCCCGCCTCGCACCCAACCCCGACTCCTGTCCCGGAAGCACCTTTCCACTATGTTCGTACGCCGTCCCGTGATCGCCACCATCATATCCCGCCCCCTCAAGCCGCTCCCAGCGTGACTAACGTTGGCTTGAGCACATCTATGACTGGACAGCCAAACTCTAATCCGCACGGGATGTTGATAGCCAATTGAAGGCGCGACAGAGAAGCATCTCAGGTCATTAAGGGACAAAGGCGACCTGAGATCGGAAATGGAAGACATTCCTCTTCTTGCCTATGGATGTTGGACCAGACGCTTTTATTTTCTTCGATTTATTCCGATCTAAGCTAGCTCCCCACCCATTTAATTTGCTGTGTGTACAAGATTCACTTCAACGACTCTCGTCTTTATCACCTTCATTTACGCTCGCATAGCAAAACTTTGGAAGGCGGATCGTTAATTGATGAGTGACATCCTACAATGGGTGCTCGAGTGTAGGCTTCCTATTTGCCGAGGAAGCACAACATCAACTAACGTCAGTTGGCCTCAGCGTACGCTACGATCCCAAGAATTCTAATATTCCGCATATACAGCCGACTCGCTCACTCGTTACGCGGAAGTCAATAAGGAGTATTTGCATCTTGTCTCACCGGAAAACCGGTGTATATTGTACTAAGCTGCCTAGCTACAAATTCTCCCTTTCTGGCTCCTCTTCTTTCCTGCATGTTGAAACACAATTAAATGGATCACATTTCATCTCATTCTCTCCGAATTAATGTTGCATCGTCATGCACCTTCTAGCTATATCATCAATACTAATATGAGCGGCGTGCGCGCTGGGGCGCCTCGAATACTGGTACGAGAGCCGGCGTGTGATGCTGTGCCACTAGTCTTGGAAGGTGATTTTTAGCCCCTCTTTTGAGGCAACGATCCGTTCAAATACGGGAAGCTCCGTACGAGGGCCCAACAACGATGACATTCTTTGCTTCTCCGCATGTGAACCATTTACCTGACGAGATTTTGGGCGATATCTTCGTAATTGGGCTCTGTAATGTGTACCCTAAATCGAAGCAGCGGTACCGAAGCACCATTTCCTCCGTTTGCAGACGTTGGCGCTTGTTGGCCCTGAACGAGGCCAAGCTCTGGACGGAGATTTCCCTCGAGGTAACAGGCCTGGGAGTATCGCACGTTGGTTCTTCGGCTGCTGTCCGATCTCCCCTTTGGGATGGGATGGATAACGTAGATGAAGCACTGCCCTTGCAATCTTCAGACGCCGCCCAGCTGGAGCGCGCAGCCGTGTGGCTCCGTCGGTCGAAGAATGCACCATTGTGTCTGTCCATGTTATTTCGCGCTACTCCGGCAAGGGTTCAGAAATACTTCAGGCAATTGGTGACGCCCCATTTCCATCGTTGTAAATCCTTGGAACTCCGATTGCTCGAACCAGACCAGACCGTTATCAATTATACCGCACTTTGGCTTCCTCTTCCCGGTACATCACACTCTTGCCTCGATGACGTCCGAATCCACATGGAGCTTGGTCACAGAGGTTATGGGAATGTAATCGATCTGGGCCCTTCTCTCACGTTACGCCGACTCTACATCGAAATGGACGTATTCTGCGGAAGGTTTCGATCTGGTTTTGGGGTTGCGGGCGAGGTCGAACTATGTGGTTTATCCTTGGAAGCCGCTTCCGATATCCTGGGACACTGTCGTGATGTAAAGAAAATTACGATGCGGAATCCTACGAGACGCCTCTCTCCATTGCCTGACTCTCTGTCGTTTCCCAGCCTTGAGGCGCTTCATTTTCCGAGTCTCCCTGATTTTCCCATCCAAAATGCACCAAACCTCAAATCCCTCAGCTCCGACCATTTTTATTCTCCAGGACAATGGCTACATTTAGATCCCGCTACCCGTGATAGTGTTGGCCGTGTCCTCACTGGACTTGAGGTACTGCGTGCGCGTGTTAACGCGGACTCCATAAGCCTGATCGAGCCTTTTGTGTGTTCCGAAAAGCTCAAGATGATACGCGTGCCACCAGTAACTTGGCAGGCAGGTGAAATCTGCTTGTTCATTCAGTTCCTCCGTACCACCATCGATCCGTCGCCCCGTCTCTCCAACCATGAGCGGAGACTGCATTTACCCTTCCCCGGTTTAAAACTGCTTGTAATCCACATTAAACAAAAAGACCTCGAAAGTTGGGATAGACATCCCGCCTGGTTTGAACCATTACTCAGACTCGTTCGAGCCCGCCCGAACCTAACCTTCGTTAGCGATGCGCCTCTTTTCACTGCAGGCACTTTTCCGGGACTCGACCCTCTGGCGCGGAGAATACACTTCATCCCCACTCGACTTAAACTGGAGAACGACGAACTCATTAGGCGTTTCCTACACTAACACGAAGTGTACCAGGCGCCCACCTGCCCCAGAATTACCGTTAACCCTCTATTCCCCCCGTTATCTCGTTCGCTATCCTTGAAAATTGGCTTCTGACTCCGGGCCGATCCTCAATCGCACTCGAAACACATAGCATGTTTGCCGTCCTTAAATCGAAGTTTGCTTGTCATTGAAATTAAGGGGCAGAAAAGTGGAGCCGCATCCCTTCCCAGTCCCTTCCGTTCCCCTGGCAAGGGTTCAGCCGCGAATTCGATTTTTCTACTCTGCCAAACTTTTGTATCCTGTCAGCAGCTATTGGGAATTTGACGTAGCGCCCCGATACCGGCTGTGCTCCATTTGGTGCCCTGTTTTTCTGAGCGATTTAGGGCGATAGGAATTACTTGCGCCGTAATACTCCTATTTGATTTCTTCAAGCCCTGAACAGATAATGTGCGTTTTTTTCCCTGCACAGCAGCTCTGTGTGATGGACCGGAATTCGCAGCCCAACTAGATAAAGCATTTTCCGGATCGTTGATGGACATGACCAACTGAGTGATGGCATTCCACAGGACGTCAGCTGGTGTAAACGTACATACACGAGAACGAACCAATCATTTGGTTAACAGGGTAGATTTAGGACAATGACAAACCTGGTCGATATACTACAGAAGAGGGATTTTTAACAAAACATTCCACATCTCGAATCATGATGTTACAAGAAAGTAAGGAGATCAACGGATATCAGGAAAGTAGCTTCGTCCCCCTAGATTCCATCTGGACACTTCAATTCTGGCTGAGCCCCGGCGAAATCTTCACTGCTGTGTCAAGACGATGAACGGGTTACAGCGGTTCGTGGAATGGCAATATGAGTACGAACCTTGCGAGATGCAACGTATGCTTCCCACGACTTATATCCAGCAAGCTGCGCAAGGGTGGCTTTCTCATGGGAAGGAAGGTGCACGCGCTTGAAGATCTGCTTCTGCTTAATCTGGCCATCCTTGTGGGTGGCGAAGGTGATAACGCTGTCAGTGGTGGTAGTGAGAGGACCTAAATGGACCGAGATGATAAAGGCATAATCGATGATGTGTAGAACTTCATTTAGCTTACCGATAATCTCGATAGTAGCACCTTCATCCCAAATCACATAGCCTTCGGCGAGCCAAACTGAATTATCCCCATGATCGAAAGTGACCAACTTGAAAATGGTCCCCGAGATGTTGTAGAAAGATACGTCATCGCTGCTGAAGAACGGAATCTTGAGCTCAGGAATGTCAACCCTCCCACCACTGTAGCGAACATGCAATGTATTTTCTTTGAACACAGATCCTCTCAAGAGCGAAGGGTGTTTCTTTTAAGAAAAAAAAAATCATGTGTCAAGGACCCACACGGATAAGCATGAAACCTCGGTCATACCTTTCCGGGCTCGTCTTCTTCGGTGGCATGTTCTCCTACGAGGGGAGGACCAAATTCGACGTGAGCACCTTCCTTCCCCGTAATGACACCGCTGAGGCCATTATGACCGAACACTGTAATGCCCATATGTTACTGGTATTGAGCCTGAAAAATAGGAGCACAAACCAGTGAGCGTAAGAGCTTCCTCGGGTCTCGGATTCACAAAATCCTTCGGAGATATGTAGAGTTGTACGATCACTTGAGAGGGTGGTTGGGTGAGTACGATCTTGCTGCATGTTCCCTTGAGGTTGTGAAGGGTCTCGCCTCCCTTAATTCCGACTCCAAGACCCGACAAAATGTACCTAAGCTGAGGTCTAGGGGAATGGGGGAAGGAAAGCGAGTTGTTAATGACCGTGAAGGATATGGGTCCTTCGGGGTGTTCCTTCTAGAAAGTGGTGAGAAACAGAGGTATGTGAAAAAAGAAAAGGAAGTTGGTAAATACCTGGGTATCAGCGATTAAATCAAGATATGTTTTATAGCCCGCCGTCTTTGCAAAACTTTCGTGTTCGCTGGCAGAAAGCTGAGTGCGCCAAATTCCAGTGAAATGAACGTGGGCACCCTCGTTCCCAGTAAGAATCACACCCTCCTGATCGAAGATTTCTATAGGGGTGTTACGGGTGAGTCCCGATTTTAAATGAACTCCTTGGCAAATCACGAACTCTTGATCGTCAGAATCTCCCGTCGTTTTGGTGGAACGATGATATCCGCATTGTAATAGTAGTAGACAGGCTTCCCAAAGCCTGAGAAAAACCACCAAACTAGGCCAGGACTAGCACCCTTAACGCCCTTGACAGTAACATTGAAGGGAATCTCAATGTTGAGAGGAAGGAGTTTGATGAACGTGCTATGTCCACCAATATAAGTGATGTCATTATCCAAATACTTGACGGATTCCCAAGGAGGCAAAATGTTGTTTGGCTGAGAGGCTCGAGTTTCGTTCGACATGGTGCTAGATGTCCTGCTCACGTTGAGAAAAACAGTGCAGGTAAGGTTGAGGAGACGGCAGTGATCATCTAAGTCGAGCCCTTTTTATAGACTGCACTTGGGGTGTATGTACGTATTTACTTGAGCCCTTAGTAGATCAGGAGTCCACTGAGGACAAATTGTTTGAGGGCCCCGGACTCCGTATGGAAGAGGCCGTCCGAAGGGCACCTACTGTAAGCACCGAACGAGCATTCATGAGTCAGCTGAGTGAGGAGAGGCACGAAGTGGGGCAGCAGGTGCTTATTTTTGTTTCGACATGAAAGGTTGAAATGCGCCAACTCTATGATCAACAAGGGAAGCGGCAAGTGCTACATAGAGTTTGACTGCTCTGGCGCAACCGTCCACTTGGCATGTAGAGTTCGACGCAGCATGAGGGTGCGCTGTGAGGGGGAAACCTGGCCATTAAGTGCTTATTCGCCAGAGCAGAAGCTTCATTACCAATCATTGAGGAGGGTGCAGAGGCCGCAACTATTTGAACTTGTACGTACACCTAACTTATCAAATGGTTCACGGAAACGGACCATGATCTCCATTATGTGGATGCTGATATCCCAGGTACAGCATATCCCAATGAAAACGATCAAGTTTACCTTTTGGGCGATGATCACCTGGGTCTTTTGAATGCAAGGTGGATACATCAAGGGGCCCTCCTGTATGTCGGGCTTATCTCTCAGTTTTTTGCAATGTTGGAGCGGTTCAATAAGGCCGCGATGACATGACGTCAAGACGTTGCGTGGTCAACATGATATCACGCAACTACCTCGAGCAGGAGAATGAACTCCCTGGGACGAACTGGTTATACTTCACGTTGACGTTGTGATTGATTCTCTGAGAGACGTTCACACCAGAGGCACTTGTGGGTATCGTGAATGAAGCGGTTATGGACCTGGGCTTTCGACGACGTGGAGCTTGTTCCCTCAGGCAAATACTAATAGGTGCGCCTGTTTCCAAGATAAGGTCACCGGCCGGACTGACAAAAAAGTTCCTATCTAAATATTCTGCACTATCTCTTGGGAGTTCTTATGGAATGAATCTCCGATCCCCGCTACACTCGGTCTCAAGCACCTGTTTTGTTTCATAACTGGCCCGTGTAAAGGGGAGGGTCGATATGCTGCGCGTGTCCTTCCTGGACTTGAGGTGGTAACAAAATAGAATACAACAACATGCAACAGTGAGCACCTCTGATTAGTTCCATTTTTCCCACCATCCACACTCCTATGACGTGGCAGCCCCCGGCCATCCCAATTTAATACAGCGTACATGAGGGGATCATGAGTGTGTCGGGGTAGTGAGTCGTCGGGGGGTGGTCAAGAATGCTGCACGGAACTGCTATACTCTGCTCGTCCGTCCCTATCCCTTGCTCCGCCGGGTCTGCTGCTTCTGCTCATCTTCTCCAATGCTCGAGATTTCTCTACCAACTCCGCTAATTCCTTTTGGCTTGCCCATGAGGGTGTTGAGGGCCCGCGGCCCAGTATATCTGAACTTCTTGAACTGTAGGTATACCTGACGTCCAACTCGACGCAATCAATAATGGCAAGTACATCCTAATTCTCCAACAATTCTGGGCTCGCCTCTATTACTACCTACGCAACCAATCTCTGAACGTGATAGGACAAGCAGCAAGCAAAGACAGGCAGCATTTGCTTTTGAAACTGTTTATCATTAATCGTCTTCTCTCTTTTGGCTTTTGTAGCGTGTTGGCACACCAGTGTTTGGATGTTTCGGGCAACACAGCCCTTTCGATTTTCATTCGCAGTGGGCCACAAGACATGGCCGGGGGCTCGCTTCAAGCAGCTTGCAGGGCGACTTATTCATCTGCCATCGGGAGGCGGACCCAAAGAATCAACGAGCTCATTAACCGGTACCTTGACGATTAGTCTCGTTCACATTGTGATGAAATACCAGCGGGTCCTGATTCCAAGTTACTTTCATTGCCTGGTTCTCGTCCTGCTCTGGTGGTTCATCAATCAACAATGCAAGCTGGGCTTCACGCCAAACACAAATGGCTTCAGTTCATTAAACACATTGATACGGGTCTTGACATCCCGGTTTCTTGGCCTAGCCCATCGCCCCGACCTCTAACGTGTGGCTGGTGGGATGATTATTTGAAAGTTCGACCCCAAAGCTCTCATCGGTTCCATCAATTACTTGTGCCCTACTGGCACGCGTTTCCGATGAATGATGCATGAATGCGAGGACTAAACCTGGGACATCATCTAGATCCCAGGGACGTAGACAATGATCGCTATGCTTGGAATGGGGTCCGAGTATATGCCTCCCGGTCGATGTCCCCATCCTTGTGCTCATTACGAAAATTGGCGAAGAACCTTGCACATAAAAGTCCAATCTCAAGTTGGAATTTACTACCCGTAGGCTGGGAGAGTTTCAAAGGGCTGACAGCAACCCCGAGAACTAATGTGTCCCACGCAACCTTCCCGGGTGTCCGAGCCCTAATATATTTCTACCTTCTCATATAGAAGATTTGTTTAATTCTGGTTAGCTTGAATGTCTTAATGACCCACGCAAAGACCTCAACTACCAAGGAGATGGTAATTCCCGAAAATCACAGGATAAACTAAGCGTCCACACTATTTCACTTCGCCGGTCACCTTGTCACACTGCTGGGATATCCGCGAGGCCGCATTGTGCTCCATCATCTGATACAACCAACTGTCCAACAGTATTTACCATCCCTGTTATCAAATTCTAGGGTCGGTGGCTGCTAGTACACAGGTGCCAGGTAGGACTCCAGCCCTCCACAGTACAGCTGCAGTACCACCCAATATCAGCAACGTTTCGCAACCTTGGGCCTCTACAGACAAAGTTCTTTCTACTGGTTTCTGGCCCAATCACCAAAACCTTATATATTATTGCTGGACGGCCATACGATCTGAATCATCATAATCATCAGACCGATCCATGACATCGACAAAAGCACCTCCGTCCATGGCAACTCTGCGTTTCCCACCCAAATATCCACGCAACACGACTGGTCGGGGACGTGTGTCACTTCGCTACCCGTTAATGTCGCAAGTAACGATGGTGGTACGGAGATGGTGTAATTCCCCGGAGTAGGCAGTGTTGGAGGAGTTGAGGCGTGAGGATAACCGGGAAGAGATAAAGAGTTACGCCGCCTAGCGGGGGAAGGGGGGTGGGAACGACTGGTAGAACGGGGGATTGGGGGAAGCACAATACCATGCCCCCCTGGCTCGATCAAATCCTCAGCGCCATGCACCGAGATCGCCACTTTGATCACAATGTCACTTGGGCGGTAGGAAACATCACTTCCCCGTACATCTGACTGGTTCACAGAAGGGTATATAAGGATCTCCTCGCTCGTTTTGCCCCCATAATCGTTTGTTGCATCTGCAAGCTTACTGGGAAGACCTTCATCCAATACGCGATAATCGACCGCGCATTCCACCCTACCCGAATCAGGTGTGAACCTCACCCAACCCAGACTCTCTAAATTGTGCATTCCGGACTTCCCCGCCTGGGGGTTACGTAACCTGTGAAGGACGGCCAGTTCACGTTCTTGAATGGCACTGTATGCCCAGTCCCGTCCCTGCCGGAAGCTTTCTCTGTGTGTGACGGATATGGGGAGTCGGCGGACATCAATCGCATCAAATTCCTTCGGCGTGATGAGGTTGACGGGAAGGTGCAGATGCGTCAGGTTTGTGAGTGTGCAAAGGCCCTCGAATAGGTCCTGCAGGTGGAGATTTACGAAGGCTGGTGGGGCGGAGATTGGATAGCCTTACCTTTTCTTCGATTGAGAATGAAACGAATGATATCCCATAACCGAACCAACACGTACGCAGCGACAAGCTTTTTAAATTAGGCAGCGTGTTCCCGATCGCCGTCAAAAGGCCAAGAGGGCCAGCGGGAAACTCCTCACCACCGGTGGTCTCTTCTGCGCGAAGACTCAAGCCCTCCGGCATGAACTCCAGGACCTCGACACTTCTCACATACTCCAAACCTTTCGCGAAGCGTCGCGTGCAATGAATGTCAAATCCACCAGAGTTGCGGACACGAAGCTCCTTCAAATTTGGAGTGAGCTTCAACAAAGCATCAACGCCTTCGAAACTGTCAAGATGGAGCCTAGTGACGTTCGGGAGGAGGAGCGTGTTTGGAAGACCCAGGAGCGGCATGGACAGAGCCGCGGGTAGGTGAGGATCTAATGTCAGTGGTGAGGGAGTAATGGGGGTTAGTCCCGTATTGGGTAAAAGATGACTCGTGAGCGAAAATTTCCGCCAGGCTGATCCTGGACCGGTGCTTTCCGCCATTTTAAATGAGAGGCTTTGGATAAGCGGTGCATTGGCAATGATGCGAGCAAGAGGGATATAGATAAGTGGATATATTGGGGGGCCCGGAGAAGGAAATGATGCCTCTGAGATGAAATTCCTAGTGTCTTTCCATGCCGCAACGAATGGGGGATCCAAGAATATTACGAGAGCTCTTGATTGAAGGTCAGCGTGAGTGACATGGAAAAACTCGGGTTTGCGCGCCTTAGTTGGGAGAGTAATCTACGTGGAATTCTAGAAACACTGAGCAGATCTCTTTCCTCAAACACGGAGATTTCTCTGAACAACACAGGCTCCGTCAGGAGCCTGATGTCCTTGCATGTTGAAGAGAAGCTTGCCAAGTCGAAAGCCTCTACAACATGCCCATGAACCTCCACAAGCAACTGAAACGAGATTTTCTGCAGAAGCTCAACAGGGAGCCTCAGCAACGGAGGCCCATTTGACGTTGCTGGTGCTATGGACGCGGGCATTGGGTCATGTGGCGCCAGAACAGAATAAGTTTGCATCACCGCAGATAGCGCGTCTCCTGGAGGATACAGAAGGGGGAGACCTCTCTTAAACGTCGCCCAGTGAGGCCGGAGCCAGGAGGATTCCATTCCTTCCGCAGCGGACAGGCTGTGATGCGTGGGCGTCGGACTTGTCACGTGCGCCGATTCTTCAGGTTCATATCAAATCAACAATTTACGCAGCTCTCTTGCGTCTTCATTTCCTTCTTCAGCCCAGGAGGACATCCACTTATCCACATCCTTGGGTTGCGATGTGTCTGGATCCCAGGCAAATCTCATCTCTACTTCGTCGAACACCTCAACGTATTTGCTCGTTGAGAACCCGAGCTTGCGGAAAAGAGCGATAGATGGCTCGTTCGAGGCCCCAACACGGGCCAGAAGGGATTTGGGGTCTATAGGAAGATGCGAGGAGGATTTCCTGGACATTTCCGATCCTTTCATGCAGGTCATATCCGAGGTGGCGTGACGCAGAAGGAGCCTGAGCGCTTCCAGCGCGCACCCTTTCCGACGGTACTCGCGCTCTCAAGTATGAGAGGAGGGATACTTTGAGCTTCGTGAGATTAGACTGGAGGCTGACTTGTGACTCACCCGCAATCATTATCTCACATTCTACTTCACGCTCATCCTTGAAGAACATGTTCACGTCGCCGATCATTTTCATTCTTAATGTGTCTTCTGCCGTGAGTGCATCGGAACCGATCTGAAAGGAAGATCGAGCGAGAACGATGAAGGTGAGTTCTACATATATGAATAAGTCGTTAGCCATTGAATGATCGCCAACTGTTCACTAACTATCTTCGTCCAGATGCCAGCTGCCTAAATGAGAAATTAGGAATCAGGACATCTTATGTTGACGCTGGAATTCAGAAGCGCATACGTTGCATATCATACTCTTGCTCCAGCGTGAGCGGCATGGATGCTGTCAAGTTTAAAAGATCCGGATCCTTCATCCATTCATGGTAGGTCTTGCCGCGGATCTCAGTGTATATTCATTTCACAGGGTTGGAGCAATTGCGAACCTCTACATGTTCCTGTCTTCCTATGATTGTGTTAAGCATCCCATGCTCAGGAGAACACTTTCGCTCCCACTTACCTATACGGAACGAGGACTACGGTCTTCCCAACCAGAGCAGTGTTCTCATTCACCCTCATCGCGATGGCGATCTGGTCACGTTTACATTTGCTTATATCAGCATGCACTCAGGTCGCATGACGTGCCTCTCGCCCATCCTCCTGCATTCTTCAGAACAAATTTACAAGTCTTCCTTGCTTCAGCACCGCTTGTGGCTAACGTCAGAAGATGCGACGCACTCGGAAATTGTGCTCACGAAGTTCCTACTCACTGAATATGTCATTCGCAAACGTCATGACTCTCGTTCCAGTTGTCACCCCTAGAATCGTCCATGCCTTTGTTGAGACAACTGGCAACATGAGCGACTTTTATCACAAATTTGTTCTGTGAGCAGCTGAAGCTCGTTGGGATGTACCCTCAAGCCAAAGACATCTAACTCTGCACTGGCAATTTCTCATCACCCGACGCTGGTCATTCAGCAGTATCACTCCTACAGGATGGTTTCCGACTCTGATGTCCATCAGCTCTTCCTTTCAGGTACAACGTAAAACTCATAACTCAGACTACCTTGATTTCTCTGGTCTTAGCTTGAAACTCCTCCGGAATCCGAATCTTGCTTCTGGCAAATCCTCACTTGTCACCGTCACGACAAGGTCACGAAACTGTTGCGATGGAACTCTTCAGTGTGTCAGATACGAAGAGGATGCTAGTTTCGAGTAGACGCTGTGGAGTACTTGAAACCACGTGTAGAATATCAATCAAGATCACTACCCATCAATGAACGACTGCCAGGAGACGCGGGCACCGTTTCAAACGCAGATGCTGTATTCCGATCCGTCTACGATACTTCGTGACCCTTGATTTCGACAGACATAAGATCAGTAGCAGCAATGGCCCTTGAACCTTCTTGACTCCATCCCTCCGTCGCCTGATCTTGGATAGCATGCATCATAATTTGGTTTTCGCTCCCCTTAGGGTCATCGGGATATCGTTCCCGGTGTTTCTTTGACTTTCGCCTTAGGCCAGAATCAGTATTCCATGCTGGATCAGGGTACCTGCAGGGTATTCTTGTCAGACATGGCGTGGAATCGATGCACTCGCTCACATGCTACTAAAATGATTCAGATACAGCCTTCTCGCCCGGATTTGTTTGGCAAACTCGCCAGCCATTTCTGCTGTGGAATGCCCCCGCGAAATCGCCTTCGCGCGAAGCTTCTCCTTCTCGTTCTCATCCCATTGAGAGCTCTTTAGCTTGCGGGGTGAGATGTACGCATTCGTCGCCTCATGGACTAACAGACTAGCATCATCTGCCAAACCAATGAAAGAGCTGGCATCGGAAGTATCCCCTAAAATAACAAGTTTTCGACCAGGGGCCGATATGGCTGGAGGCTCAAGGAGGAAACCATCCGGTAGCAGAATTGATTCACGGGTAGAGCGAAGCTTGTCGAGTAGAGAGCGAGGGACTCGGATACCCGAGGCGATGAGTGCATCACGATTACGGTCAATTGGATCCAGGTGGGCTTCACGGGAGAATGGCTCTGATTTGTCAAATTCATGGAATACATACCCAACACAAGGAACTGGCAATCGATTCAGAGCCTGATCCTGGTATTTCGGAATCCAGTTTGTCACTTGCCTCGATGCTCAAGCGGAGCAGCGGATATAGTTATTCCAGATGCTTCCTGGAAATTTTTCCACTTTCCGTCGCTATCACATTGGATATCCCTCCCGTGACCCTCATTGGGGCGCGTATCTGATATAGGCGCCGGACATGACGCGACAGGTGTCTGAACAGCCAGGAATTCGTGCACAGAGAATGTACCAGCAAGTGTGGCTCCTGTAAGCTGAAGTGTTATACGAACTAATTGCCGCAATCCGACGGGGCCATAAAGATCTATAGAGCGCTGACCAGACTAATCAACACAAGGCGCCTTCGGGGTCAATTTCATTTTCAACTTACCTTTGAATTGCTAGGCTCAAGACCAAACATGATGGTAGTAAGCAAAGGAACTAGGCCCATAACATGATCAACTAAAATTATTGTTGAGAGCGATATGATCATATGACTCGCCATGCTGGAATGTGAGGCGTACCATGAAGATGCGTAATGAAAATCTTGGTCACCCTTGCTGGGGATATGTCAGCCTGAACCAATCGAAGCTGCGTTCCTTCCGCGCAATCGACCACTTCGAACGATACACCACATGGGGAGAGGGTATTTGAGGAGGCGGAAAGTCAGTTGAACACCCCCACATAAGTTTTCACGGGCTTACACCAAATCTCGCCGTCGAGATTCAGAGCCAGAGAGGAGCAGTGTCGACTTAAAGTAGGACCACTGCCCGAGGAGGTGCCCAAAAAAGTAATGCTAATCCGATTAGGCATTTGGTTCTACGTGGTCTTCAATGGAAACGATGTATGGTCGCGCCAAAACTTTGGGGAGCCGCTCAGCGCTGACGGTGCAGTAGATATGCAGCAGAGGACGATTAGTTCATTCCCACGGTCTCTTGCCGGGATGCCCCCAACTAATTCACTTTCAATTCAATCCGTGTGACATGTGACGAACTTATGGTGGTCAAGAACTGGGCGCACGCCACTTAATGAAGAGAAAGCTGGGGTAAGGTCTGTAAGACAGAAGCCGAGCTCGTACGAATTCAAATTTTTTACTCACGCATCGCCACAATTGGGCCAGCCCTTCTCTTTGTTTGTTTTATTCTGGATATTTAATTGTTGTCTAATCAGGGTTGACTGAGGTCGTAGCGGGAGACGGCCCAGGAGGCCCAGAATGTATTGGGAGCAAGCAAGCGGCGCGAGACACGCGTGAACCGGCTACAAGTACAAAGAAGTTCGAGACAAAACAACAGAAATACACAAGAAAGTAGAACAACGGATGATAGTAATACATGCAAATTCCGGAAACGGGCGGAAACCAGAAAAAGATATATATGGAAACAGAATACACGCAAGATCGGAAACGAAACGAAGTAATCGGTGGTGAAAGGGGAGGGGGTGGGAGAGGCGAAAACAAACTAGTGTGAGACTGCAGCAACGGATATGCGCGAGTCGAGGGGGAAAAGCAGCAAGGGAAACAGGGAGGCAGTAGCGGCAGCAGCGGCAAAATCACGAGAGTGAGTTCGAAAGAACAGCAGCAAGTTGGCCTTGTACGCACCACGAGAGTCGCGAGAGATTCAGGCGATAAGGAAGGAAAAGGGGGCGCTGTGAAAGCCCTTTTTATAAGCACGGCCTGAATTGTCGTGAGCACTCTCGTGATAAGTGAGGTTCAGTACGTACCTCCGCTGGTGTGGTCCGCTTCGCGCATCCGCGCCAGAAAACCCAGCATACGACTGAGGCACGGTCCCTGGGTCCATCAAATGGTCAGGTTGCGCAGCAACTCGTGAAAGCGGCAAAGGGGCAAGTGCGGTGCTGAGACAGGCGCATCGGGGTGATCGAGCCAGGGGAAGTCATAGCGTTGGCTGAGCCGAGTTCGATCGTTGCCCCGTGATTAGTCTCGTGAAATGAAAACATTAAACAACAATTAATGTCTTCATTTCACGAGACTAATCACGGGTTAGCAGTCTGCCCCCAGCTGACCTCAGGTTTCCGCCCTTGTTTGCCACTGGCTGGGAAACCTGACTGCGCCCAGTCGCGACCGCTTTGGCATTCACATGCCTTCTCTCACCGATCGCGGTTTTCCCATGATTTATCGCGCAACTTAGCCTGAACGGGTCAAATCACGCTGCCTCAGTCGTACGCTGAATGTTTTCGGCGCAGATGCGCGAAGCGGACCATTCAGTGGAGGTACGTACTGAATTTTCGCTGTTGAGGAGAGGTTTCATACTACCTTAGGTTTCATACTACCTAGGTCGTGCCTATAAAGGGGCCCTGACGGATCCCTTTTCCCCTCTCCCTATCGCCTGGTATCTCGCGCTCCCCTGGTGAGTGAGATCCAATTTGCCGCTTGCCTTTCCGGGCTCACGCTTTTGACCCGCTGCCGCTGCTGCCACCTGCATATTACTCTATCCCGGATTTGCTGCTGCCAATACCGCGATTCTCGACTACATTCCCATCTGCTCCAGCCCCTAGCTTATATTTTCTTGTCTCCCTCCTCCTCCCCGATACTCCTCCATCTCTTCTTTTCGAATTTTTTCACATCGTCTGTTACTCTTTCTCTTCATTGTAGTTCACTTTCTCTTCATTGTATTTCACCTCTGTACATTAGCCTCTGTTTGCTGTTTTAGTTGTTAGCGCTTTCAGTTGTGGCTGTCATCAGTTCTAGTAATTTTCCTGCTCTTCCTTTGTATGTACGAGAACGCGGGTCACGCGTCGCGCGCATGCGGCAAATTTCACATGGGCCCTTTGTGGCCGTTGCCCACTACCAGCAGTTGTTAGCCCTGATTAGCCTGCAAAACTTCAGCGAGCCGCCGGCAGGGGTCTCGAGAAAAATACACGCAAATAAAGTAAAAATAACAGAGAAGTCCGATCTGGGAACACTCGTCCTCCCTTGTTAGGCAGGTTACCAGCCTCTATTAGTATAGACTCCCTCATCCAATCGAGGCCCAAACCATATTTCCCTGGCGAGTCGTCACTTACAGATGTTCGGATATTGTGTTGCCAATGCCAAAAATGGGAGGGGGTTGCGCTTCACAAGCGGACGTTATCTCTCGGGTTTTCCTCCGTTGTCTCCTAAGCAGCGTTTTTCTTTTCTCTCATTTAAGAGTTCTGCCACTCGCTTGATCGCCTCTTCCTTCCCCGGGAGATCCGCAAAGTTCAGAATCCCATCTTTGTCTCATCGGTGGTCGCCGCAGCCCGCTCCTGGTACGCGACGCCATGTAAAGGCGTAACATCATCAAGACACGATAAAAAAGTCGCCATTGCCCTATCGAAAGGCTCGCAACTCCGTAGGCGAGTACCCCACTGCGTAATCCAACTTCTCTGATACGATGTTATACTTGCGTGATTCAGGCTAACTGAACTGCCAAGACTCGGCTCTTTGCCGCAAAACACCCTGGCATAATCCTGCTGCTGACGGGAACTCAGCAAACTGTTACTGTTATATGTTGTTGCGGATGTGAATGATGTGGGGCAGAGCCCAGAACAATGCCGATTGACAATGCGACCAGCTAATTACTGCTCTGGACGATGCACGGGTGCGACAGGCCATGATCGCGTCGGAAATTGTCCTGCTTTCTGCGAAACCAATGTGTGGACGGCAGAACTAGCTGCACTACCCCCAACCCTCAACGACACCATTGGTCACTCAAGGTGAACAAACCGCTACCAGTGCGCTGGGGCGCCGCAATTCCACGTCGTCTTTGGGCCTGTCGGCAACCTCACTCCAATCACTTATGTCACTGACCACTGCCTTAGAGCTTGACACAGACACAACTTTTTTGGCAGCAACGCGATTCCCAGGCGACAATTGTAGGTGCCTAGAGATATAATAAACACCGGCAAGGTTGCAATTGTATTCAACTGGTTTAGTAAGTATGTGTGCACGCCATGAGCTCGGAAGTCAACATACCTGGACATTTCACCCAATCGGGGCCATTGCTCCGCCGCCTGGCTTGAGGGAACGATCTTCTGTCATTTGGCTTGCTCCTTTCCACAATAGTTCCCGTGTTTCAATCCAACAACTTATTCCGTGTGGGATGCTCGAAAATCGTCATACTAGTTTGTCGCATATCGCACGATGATTTTGGATTGAATTGAAAATGAAATTTGCGATGGTAGTCATCCTACATACGTCGAATGGGCTAAGTTCAATGCATGGCTGAGCCAGGGACGGCTTCCCCTCGCTGCTTGCTAAACCTTTTGAAGATATGTAGTACCTATCATTTGATGAGCAACAGCGAACACGGTTTAAACGCGGTTAACTTCAGCTAAACGATGAGCTCGGCGGCTTGCTCATGCGTTTGTTCCTTGGCATACAAACATTCGTCGTGTTAGCTCACTTGATCTTTCGGCATGTCCTTTGTTCAATGAGCACATAAAAACTTCAAGAGCTATCTCTTGTTTTGTCTTCTACTTCCTGCTTGGTGCACTCCTTGGGGTCTCTTGGAAACCTCTTCAGCTGGGGCCCGTAATCGTAATTAGTTGCCTTCCTCCTGTCCATCCCCTAGTTGGTGTCCGTAGTGTGTTATCCCTCGCCCTCGTTTCGCACCCAGTCGGTGATTATCCATCCCTACCATGAACTCCCGATGCTTTCTCGCTTTAGCTCTAGTGCACCGGATGTGTGTGGGCGTCGTTTCGTTGCACATGTCAACCCCAGCCCCTTTCATCTGGTAATAGTCACGACGTATGCACATCAATCCATTTTCTACTAAGCGACTGGTGCCAACGCCTGGATCAGACACTCTATTCCAATAGAGGCTGGTAACCTGCCTACTGTGAGATGCGCCCTGACTCTATCAGATTGTGACTTCATGATGTCATTCCCAAACCGCCGAAAGAAAGGAAAGACTTTTTCGTTTTTACTTAAATAGCTCAAAATATCGCAGACATCCTCTCAAATTGAACGCTTGTGGGATGCCACAATGGCCGTAATCGTTCAATATTGATCTTGTCGGTAAAACCACGAATCTTCCCGATAAATCCAGGAATACAAAGTGCATTCGACACCGGCCTGTAATTTGTTCCCCATTCTTTACAATCCTACGCTTCAGCGCTGACCCCAAGTGCCACCATCCCAGTGACCCTGTCTTCCCCCATTTATATCCGTCCAAGCAGCCGTGCTGCGCTGTTCATCGAGGCATGAATATGTTGCTTTCTCCGTAGTGGTGGGATCTCATGCCACGGGAGCATTAAACAGGAGGCAACGAGATAGGCAGCCACCAAGATAGTGGGATAGGTGCTGGCGAAACACGATGAACGTGATGACCTCATTTGGCAGGTTAAGGGGCAGACTGATGGAAATGGGCTTCTGCCTCCACTGATTACTCCCAAGATTTCGGGGCTTGTTCAGCGGCATTTACACTTGTAGATCCCATCTACGGGCTCAGATACTTTGTCAGTTCCGCGATACTCTCTATCCGAGCCTGCCGAAATCATTTTTGGGAGCTCGGCGGTGTCCCTAGTTGTTACACTTAGTGGAAATTTTGCCCCCGAGCGCATCGACAAGCTCGATGTGATGGCTGCAGGCATCAGTGATGGTTGGATGCACCAACCCCAAATCGGATGTCAGAGTTTGCAGTCCCTGATACATGATGCTCAATGAATGGCAAATAGCAAGCGCCGATCTCGAAATCCAACGATCATTTGATGTCGGCGTCGCTGCATCAGTTGCGATCGCTTTATAGGCCGCTGACCCTCGATCAAGAGATAGGACTGGAAACCTTGGGCAGCGAAGGCAAGTGCATTCGCGACATCATACTCCGAACCAGACTCCGAACCCACACACGTTGGCCGCCCAGGGTCTCCGAACTAACTTATGACCACCCTAATGAGCGCGCAAGAACTCACCCAGAGTCTGCGGAGATGCGCGTCTTGCGCGTCCCATTGGATGCCGTCAAATCGAATCTTGGCAGCTGATATTGCTGATGGACGATAATTTCCAAGATAACCGAAAACACTGGAATCGCGTGGTGATGGCAGCCCAGTGATCGGGCTCGAGTAGTCTCGCCATCTCGCCATCACATTGATGAGGAGGCGCCCAGTCTCTGGAGCAGGCCAGGTTCATCGCAGCGGATTCCCCCCGCACACACGGAGCGAGAATAGCATTCAAAGTACTGGATGGCTGCGGACCCGCAGCCGTCTCCATCCGAAGAGAACGGGCGAGACGTATGATTAATAATTCCATTTACACGCTTCACGAACCCCACATGCATATTGTTGTTGGATTATTCAATCGCAAGTATTAGCCGTGGCGTTTACAACAATTTTACTAGGGGGTTTCATCCGGCGGATGACAACGGCAAGCGGGAAGCTTCGAAATGGCTGAATGACATACTATCTTATCGACGAACGATGCGGCGAGCTGGATTGTGAGTATATTGGATATCCCTGGCCCCACTCCGATATGCTGTGGCGTAACCCCCTACGCCCTCAGGTAGCATACATGCTAGTTGGGGAACGGGAGGAGCTAACACGACGGAATATATGGAGATGGACGAGTATCAATCGCCATTATGGGGCAGCGCGCCCGCAACGCCGTTTAATTTTCAACAGGTGACAAATAACTATCCTGCATCAGAATCAGATCAACAAGGACCGTGTACATATTCTCATGGGAATGAATTATCGGTCGGACGCTGGCAAACAATGATCTGTCGGTAATCCAAGGCGATAGCGCAGAACAAGCAACGGGCCCAAACGGGCAAACATGACTAGGAACCCCTTAGGAAGGAGCTAAGTACAAGGCACTCTGAATCCTGAGCAGCCGAATCAGCTTGAGACAGCCAACTGTGTGAGTGCCGGAGTTCGATTGGTGTGAATGACCCCGCCGCCCGTAGGTAGGGATTATGCCAGCCAGGGACGTACTCTTCGATGTGATCCGCCGGATGCGGATATATTTCGGGATAGACACCCAGACACTCATTGTTCGGGTCTGTATTAGCATTCGTGCCTTGTGTTCCTGCGCCACCTGAATGCTCAACAGCAAAGAGGCGAGTTATCAGCAGCTCGGCTTGGTAGAATTCCATGAGCTGGGGTTAAAGGCAATGGAATGGTCAAGTTGAGTGCATACCCGTTGTGCTGCGAGCATTTCGACAGGCAATAGCAGCCCGAATCTCTTCTTTACATGCTTTGATGGCTTCACGATACTATTACGATGCACACAAAGAGCGATCCCCATAAGCATAAGTTGAGACTTGGTTTGCTGATGGTGAGTCGTACCTTCGAAGCTAGGACGGGGCCAGAGAAAGGAATACACTCGACCCGAAGCCGCTTGCAATCGTTGCAGACATGCGACCCAGGCTCAATTCTACAGCTCTGGCCAGGAACCTTGAGGAAGGTGCAAATAGAGCAGACCTCTAACTACTCACTTTCCTTCGCAGGCGGCAAGTTAGACATCCCGTGGAGGAACGTCGATGTGAGGTGTCTTTCACTGGGTAGATGTGAGTCATGGTCACTGCAATGACGTTGAAGGGGATCTCTATGAACCTTTTATGGGAGAAATATGGATGTACCACTGGTAGGCGCGCGCGCTTGAGGCATCATTGAGAAAATTCGAAAATCATGAGCGAGGACTAGTGCGGATCAACTGTGGGCACTTGTACTCTTGCAAGAGCGGATACTTTTGATCGGCGCTTGATTCCCCATGATTAGATCAACACAACTGCAGCGCTTGCGGCATCAGACCATCGGAGGGACAAGCTATTTCAGCATTGGTTTGAACTACATCACCTCAATGTTTAAAGGTGAACCGATCCGTGGTAGCTGACGTAAATACAGAACTTTTAAGGTGACCAGGCACACCTCTGGCCTCTAAGGTCGGATGTCAGGGCGAGTACACATCGGAGGCCCCCCAGCTTGGGTGATACACGCTGTGCACATCTCCAGTGAAGTGGGGAAGAGTCAGATAGAAGTGCCAAGGCAAGCACTGCATTCTGATATTAATGTTCTGATTTTGAATCCCCGAAGATGGTGCGGAGTATTACTTTGGGAAACCTTAATACTGGGTAAACGTCGAGGCGTCATCATGATCGGACCGTGTAAGCCACTCTTGACGCAAGCGCGTCATTAGCGGTTAAATGTAGTGCCCCTCACGATAATCCCTCACGAGCGCGGATCATGGGGGGAAAGGCTCCGATGCAGATCTTTATGGATTTCGAGCTGTGCAGGCTGATCATGCAGGCATTCCAAGCTTTGGAGCGAGCGCATACTTATTGAACTATAGGTCCGCGGCATTGGACCTATTGTTCTTCCGTGTTCGAGAGAATCCTTTTCGGTTATCGATCCATACTCGCAAAGGGAAGAGATGGGCGTATGTGTATGTGTATGTGAAGACCTTTTCTCACACTCGCCTGCGAAGAGGAAAAGAGTGTCGAAGAAACAGAAACGACACATACCATTATTTGAATTCTTCTTTTGGCATACCTATACATACCATGATCCCTGAAAGGAAATGAGGGTCTTTGTCCTCTCCTACACCTCCATTGCGGTAATGGTGGGGCAAGTTCCCTTTCTTCTCGGTGCACGTTGCCTTTATTCGTTCGATACGGCGTTCCATTGGCCTTTGTTACTGCATATATAAGATACACCATCCTGCGTCGAGTTGATCTCGACATATCCGTCCTCCCATACGAGGTCTTACTAGCTTCATCAAAAGTCCCCGAGCTCTCTATCGCCTGATCCGAATCCATCATGTCGACTTCAAGCCGTACATCCTCCTCGAGCACCATTGCAACCACTTCATCGGTGAGTTCATTTTTTCCGCTTCTGACAGATTTCGCCGTGCTAACCTTTGTCGATAAACTAACCAGGGGGTTTGTGTCATCGGTGGTGGAGATCTCGCTGCCCTGGGATTTGCAGGCATTTCTGCTCCCCACCATATACTCGCTCGCAGTCAATCGCAACCATCACTCTTTGTTGCTGAGCCAGAACCTATCAACGAGTCTCTTCCTCCACCTCCCCCCTATCGCGAATTTAGCTCCGAGTTTGAACATTTGGGATTCGGTGGTGTAAATTGGAGCTATTCCGAACGTTTATTGGACGATGTGCAAGTAAGTTGATAATGAGTGGTGATGGCTTTGAAAGCTGAGTCCTTATCTTCTAGACAACTACGTACGGCGAAGTCATCAAGGCTAAGTTGCGCTACAAGCTACATAAACTCAGGCGCGGGAAGAACTCGCTGCCTTGGGATGTGTTTTTAAACAAGAATCTTAGGGAGGGGGAAGTGCCTTGGGCACCGAAAGATTCTCCGACATGGAAATTGACGACTTGTGAGGTTGCAACTTGCAGCTAGGGTCAAAAGCGCGGGCAGCTTTCATGAGGGTGTGCAAACTATCTACGTTGGGATTTATCGGTATGTCTTGGGCTCGCGCGGGTTCGTGGACATCTTAATTACCTTGAAGTAACATTTATTGTTGTTGGGAATCAATAATAATTTCGTCCGTCGCCAACAGTGCCAGTTTCAGTTGAGGGACTTTGCTGCATATCAGCTAGCATTTTCGAGGAGTCTCATTTCTCAATGGCAAAGGAATCAAATCATTCCCAATGTAGGATGAACCAACGAAGATACTCTATTGTAAGCTTCAATAGGAACATGTTTTGAATGCACGACCACGGGACGGGTGAAGTCACTTCCCGGTGCGCGTCGTGCGGCGACAGTGAAAAACCGGTAACACAATCCTCCAAGAATCCATACACAGGAGGGGATGCAATCGATTACAGACGACGACCACGACGACCACCCTAAAGGAGAGGGTAATGATCAATCATTAGAAGAATACGAATAACAGAATCTTTGTTACCTTCCGTCTTGTGGAGTCAGTAGGGCAAGGAGTCACATCTTCAATGCGACCGATACGCATACCAGCACGAGCAAGAGCACGGAGAGCACTCTGAGCACCAGGGCCGGGGGTCTTGGTGCCTGTACCACCAGTAGCACGAAGCTTGATGTGAAGAGCGGTCACACCAACTTCTTTACACCGAGCAACAACGTCCTGGGCAGCTAACATGGCAGCGTAAGGAGAAGATTCATCACGATCTGCTTTAACTTTTTGGCCACCTGGAGAAAAAAAAAACGGATGAATCAACTTCGAACTACGAATGAGCCTGAAATGTACCAGTGCATCGGGCAATAGTTTCTTGGCCAGTCAAGTCGGTAACATGGACGAAAGTATCGTTGAAGGAAGCATAAATATGGGCGACACCAAACACGAGCTCGCCTTCAGCTACTTGTGGGCCAAGCGAGACAGCAACTTCCTGCTTGACGACTTTCTTGGGAGGCTACAGAAATGAATGCATCCGTCAGCACATTGTTGCATCCATCAAATGTTGACCAGAATTCGGGATCCAAGGCTAGTTACGTGCACCCCAGAGTGCCCCTAGACTCTGATTTGGCTGTTATTGACACTCACCATTGGGTGTCAGTGCTGGGGAGGAGTTGGAAAGAGGAAAACGACTTGACTTGGCAACCTCGGGCAAACGGCACGTGCTTTTAGTCTCGATCAGGCGCCACCATTTTTTGCCTGAAGTCTTTGAGCCGTCGGTCGGTTTCACTCTCGATGAATTGTCTCTCGGTGTTCGCATCAGGCAGAGAGGTATGTCGTCGCTTTATCGACCTACTTGAATCTGTTTCACCAATTAGGGTGCTGCTGGTTTGCTAGGCAAGTTACCAGCCTCTGGGCTGGTTTGCGCGGTTCGCCGTGCATATCTCCCTCCCGCACCGCTTGAGCTACGCCCACAGAATATAGTTTCATTAATGCCATTGGGACACATGGCTCCTTACTGAGTGCTGTGCGGTGGCACAAAGCAACCACATTCCCGTTTGCTTTGGTGATTCGATTCCAAGGTGACCTGGCGCGCGAAGCCCGCGGCAAGGATAAGAAACGTTTGACAAAAGCCTTCTTGCTTGTTACGCATCATCTGGAGTCGCGCCACTCTCCCTTGATCTGAAATCAAAGCGAAGGAGTAGCTCTCGCTGCATATTGTTGCGGTTCTATTATGCGTGCAATCAGAGAGGGTCTGATCTTTGCGAATGTTCAGAGCGCTCTGGCACTGCTGAGGTTGGTGCCGTTGTGGTATTCTATATCAATAAGACTGCCGCTGCTCTACATTCTGGTTATCGAACAAGCATTTCGACAAGCGCTGCCGCCTGATTCCTTTGCGAAATGCAAAGGTGATTGAGAACGCCATAGGGATTGGGGCTGGAGGCCCGCAGCACCCTTTCGTTGTTTTACCCATACCACACTCATCTTTCTACATGACCCCAACCATCAAATAGCGCCCCAACAATGCAGTTATCGCGCACCGATCCTCGCCCTGCGCTTTAAAAGTCTTACATCCACCCCCTCTTCCCTTGCCTTTTCAAGTGCCCAGCAGATTATGTGTGGAAGCTATACCCAACTCCTTGGAGCGGAATGGCCTTTAACTTTGTATCTCGATGCTTGCATCGGCCGTGATCTGGGTCACAACCTGATAAGATAAGTTGGGTGGGCACACGAAGGGCAGACCGGACCGACGGTTATGTTCCGGCAAAACGAATACGTGGAGTTAAGAACAAACATCACAAGAGGTGAGAAAGGCTGACAGTATCTATGAAGAGATTGAAGAAGGAGGGTCAGGAGGCAAGGGGGCGGAAGGTGGGCGCGTGACAATGGAAGGCCGGTGAAGGCGAAGTGGGTGATGGCGAGCCACTCACGAACGGCGCGCGGTGCGTAGTTTCGCATTTTTCTCCTACGCCAAGAAATGATTTCAATTAATTGCACATGCACGTGCGAGTTAAATATACATCTGCAGTATCGATGGATGGATTGCCGTGATTGCTACCATTATTATGTATGTCTCGCCGCTTCGCACCGCTCGTTGCTCATCATTTCCATTTGTCGTTTCACTCATATCTCCAGACTCCTGCCCAGTCGTCTTTCCGAATTGACAAAGTTTATCCGCAATTTCGCGGGTTTCTAATACTGTCTCCTGCCTTTATGTGTACAGTGCATGTGTTGGCACACGCTCATCTGCACAGCGTGGAAGTGCCTTGGCGACGAGTGGTTGGGGTAATTTATGAGACATCACTAGTAATACGGAGGAAGCTTCTTCGACGGGTCACGCGGCTCTACTGCGAGGTTAGCCACGCCGCGTCGCTTGTCAGCCCGAAGGCAGTGTTCTTTTCGACCGGGAAACCACACTCTCACCCCCCAGTTTAAATATCAGAGGATCAATGAATCAATATCTTGATTATTGTTCAGTATGGAAATGCAGTGGGCGCAGTTACAACTGTTTCCCTGAATATTGTTGCTATTTATACATAATGCTGTGTGATGGACGATAACAGTATAAAGCCAGTTACCCTTTTGCTGGACATGGAGACAACCTACCTCGGCAACATTTCAGTCCTGTCCACTCAGGAATATGGCCACCTATACCGAACCAGCGCCCCCCAGGTATACCGATGAAGATGTAGAGTTGCTTTTTAGATCACCCCCACCTCCTGCAACCCATGCGAAGTCTGTACCGCTACCAGTGCCAGTTGTGCTTCCCCAAGATGGGACATCCTGGGATTCTCCTTTTGCCAGAGGCTACCATCCCGATATGCGTGACTCTGGGATTGAGATGGATGACTGGTTGAAGTTTATAGATGGACTCAACATCGCAATTGTGAGTTGCTTTCATGTCGTGGTTGCGGAGGGATGTTCATGATGGGACAGGGTGCTAGCCCTCCCCTACGAGTTATAGATTTGGCTGGTACGTTCGTTGTTCGTGAAACGCTGGGATCGTTCTTACTAGAGTTTGCCTTTGGCAGGCCTCGTAATTGGTTTTGTGTAAGCATGGCTCGTGCTGCGCCTAAGTGGTGTTCCTCTTTGACGAAGAATGTAAAACAGTCCAAATACGTGGACGCTTATCGCAGGCATTGTGTTACAAACAACTGCTCAAACAGCCGCGCACATCCTTTCCAAGACACTTACCGATCGGTACCTCCTCAAGGCGAATCGGACGTATTTCGAGCCTCGTGGTCTCCGAGTTCGTTTGATGAAGACAGAAGCTATGCATCATTTTATCGGAATCGGTCAGGGAAAGGAGGAGACGAGCAAGCTCAAGAACTTTTTCAAGGGCGCTGGACGAACCGCCGAGAAGGCCGTGTTCAAGATACCTCTTCCCATCATTGGGCCAATTGTCGGACGAACCATCATTCATTTTTCAGATCGCCAAGTAAGTGAGACTCCGCAGCGTGTCCACCCCATGGCAGACTTCCTCTTCGCTCTTGCAGGCTCCAAAGGTCGACCCTAATGACCCCAGGGACGCGACCCATCGCCGAATTGCTGCGCTATATCCGCACGTCTTTCCTGTCTCAACTGATGTTCCCCCTCCCCTTCCACCCTCGTCCCTTTTGGATAAGGCGTCTGCATTGCAAATCAAACTCCGTAACAGCAAGCAGATGAGGACCGAAGCCAAGGGCATGAGGGCAAGAAGGCTCTTGGCAGCCGCTAATGGCGAGGCGACGGCGGACTACCAAACACGGAGGGAAAGAAGGCTGGCGAGGAGGGCCGCGAGCGGGCGGAGACGGGCAAGGAGGCGCCTAGAGTATCGAGCTGCTAAAGCAGATAGATTAGAAATGCTCGGAACAGAGGGGTCACTCTGGATTGTGCTGCTTACACTTGAGCAAGGTAAGTATCTATTGAGTTTAAGCATGACAGTAGTGCCCTCCTGATATAGCTTACGCCACAGACAATGAAATCCAAGGGCGCGAACTCGTTGATACCGACAAGGATGAGCAGATCGGTGAGCAATCTTTTTAAACCTTCCTCCGAGAAATCGTCTAATACGAACGTCAGATATCGATGAATGGGAGGATGAGCTCGAATACGAAGATGAGGAAGAGAGAGCTCGACTGGCTATGGATCACCCTAGCATCGAAAATCCCTACGGTCCGCGTTAATGCTTCATTGCTTCATTGTTTCAAAGGCTTCGCTCTGTGTAAATAGTGCCACGATTGTCCTCCTTTCCCCGGTGTAAAGTTTACTTCCTTTCAAGCTGAATCCCTGAGCCTGCTGGGCATGAGTCGTAGATTGGGAATATTTGTGGTTTTGAAGGGGAACCTCAAATATCTAGCTCCTGGACCTGATGCGCGCGGGCCAGTGCATGCGTCGTACCTCAACCCTGTTGAAGCACCATTAATGCGTAACATCGTTTCCCGGAAATATGACACTGAAAGATATCAATACATATTGCCACTGTCCAGAGTCATGCTATTTTGATATTGATATCACATTCAGTCAAAATGGTCGTTAGTGGAACATATATTGAGCCCGAGTGTTGGTCTCGCGTGGACGTCTTCACTTGGTAAGACATCTGTAAGGGCTGTTTCTACAATACAGGGAGTATGCCTCAATAGCTCAGTTGGGAGAGCGCTACACTGAAGCACCTCAATGTATAGGTCCCCCGTTCAAACCGGGGTTGGGGCACTTCTGTTTTGTTTTTGTTTTTGTTTTTTTGTTTTTTTGTTTTTTTTTTTATCTCAGATTTTTGAATTCATCTATCATATGTTTATTTTATTTTATTCTTAGCTTGAGAGTGTGTTCCAATCATCCGGGATATGAGAATGCCATCCATTAAAACATTGCTTGGACGCTTTTGTCGCCCACCCATGGTGGCTGGTTCCGCAATATATCTCTGATCTCGCGGGCCGGTCGGGCGACAGATGGCTGATCAGATCCAATGCTAGCTTGCATCTTCTTCACCAACGTGGACATATTCCTCAGGGTGAAAAAGACCTCAGGATGGGATGAAACAGTGTGTAGTCTGGGCGAATGTCAGTACCGAAGATTTCTGCTACATTGTCAGAACGCACAGGATTTGGGACGTGAGTATGTGTGGGGGTGCCGCACCGAGAATATGCTGGCTAGAAGATCTAGCAGTTCGAAAAGTGACACTGGAACAAGTTTCTACACTCACTCAAGGGCAGGACGAACAAGGGCAGCGTCCCGGCTAAGTGCTGCAAAGAGTTCTGCAATTCCAATATAGTATGGTTCTAGGGGAGGCATCAGCATTTTTGTATAGGGAGAATGTTCCAGTCCGACTTGCCGTCGTGCGGGTCACGATATGAATCAATGACAAGTTCTCGGAGATTCTCCAGACTTGTGGGACTAATGTTTATCCATGCGCTATCTACTACACCAGCTAGAGCGGAGGCCAAACTTCCTGCTATGCCATCCTCCCCACTTGAACGTATTGAGCCGATCAGCTCCGCGATGAGGGGATCAGCGCGCGGTTGATTGCGCATCAAAACTGTGAGTGCTGCCACCGCTCGCGAACGTACTGCAAGGCTCGCATCCGTCAGCGATTTGACAAACGTTCGTTGCAACTGTGGGAAGAAAGGTTTGATAAATATCGGAATGCGTTCCAGCATTTTCGCGAGTGCTATTAATATCGCACTCTTGACTCCTGCTGGCAGCGCAGAGGCCTGAGTAATAACTCGGATGAGCGGCCCTGTGATCTGGGTGGTATATGGTCGCAATGCGGCATCATCAGTCCTCTCGACCAGATCTGCAATCGCAAGAGCGGCTTGTTCTCGCTGTTCATTGCTTCCGGTCGTGAGCCCAGCAAATATGACTGGGAGCATGGGACCCACGCCTTTACTGTAGCTGAAGCCGGGAACAACCCGACCTGGCGCACCTGTTCCTTCGATAGTACGCCTTAAGGTGACGACAAGCAATTCCATCTCGGTCTTATCAACAGATTTAATGAACTCATCGAACGCTTGCCAAGCAGCCTCGTGCACAGGGATCTCATGGTCATCCATGAGAGAGACCAACTGTCTGATCCAATCAGCACGATACTCCGAGAAATCAAGGCTGGTATTCTCGCAGAACTTAGCAAACGTTAAGGCTCCACTGACACGACGCCGCGGATTCTCATGTTTTGCCCTCAAAACGGAGTCAACGGATCAACCAAGCAACCGGCATGCAAACTCACCACGAAAGCAATGTCATCATCAAAGAGTGGAGACCTTCGAGGTCCTCGACTGATCCAACAAGGGAGACGATAGCTGCTTCCACAGCGTCTTTGGTTTTTTCATCCGTTTCATTCTCAGCAGCTGCTACCAACGCGCCAAGAACTTGCGTCAGCCTCTGAGTTAACGCAGACCCTGCAACCGTCACTAGCACTGCAAGAGCATCCGCATTAAACGCCGATATTGGTTGGGTAATGAGAGTGGGTATCAAGACTGGGAAGACGGTTGATGCCCGGACCTGCAGAAGAGTTATATATTAAATTCAAGTCATGGAGGCCCCTTGGTGACTGTGACGATGGCCTACCGTCATAATTTCCCGTAATGCTTGAAGCGCAGTATCTGAGGCAGCACCAGGGGATCGTAGGGCTTCCAGCAAAGTAGGAATAGTCTGATCAATGGCACGCGAACCAACGTGCTCCTGCAAGGAATCAAATGCCTGCGCAGCGGCTATTCTAACAGAAGCAGAATTGTCCACAAGACTGATGCGAACAGCGCTAATGAGTTCGTCCTCATGATTCTCTCGTTGGCCCTTCGTCGTGTTCTCCCTGGATATCATCATTGTCAATGAACTTTGTGCGTACCCACGAGGCTTTACTGACAGTACTTCGCTGATGGCAAAGCAAACCCCCTCACGTGTCTTGCTATCGCTAGACTCGGCACCAGCTCGAAGAATCGGAACAGTGTCACTAAGGATCCTTTCTCCTTGCTTCCGACAAAGTTCACCCAGCGTTCTTGCTGCTGTCTGATGATGAAAGGGGTCAAGTACATATCTTCAATTCATTTCTACACTTACCTCGCGCTGCTCATCACCCTGGTTTGCGAGCAGTACCACGATCTGCTCCATTAGACAGGGCAAAATTTCCCTGACTGAAGATAATGAGTATCTGAGGGTTGCGAATAACAAGAAACTCACCTGTTCGAGGAGTATTGTGCACCAAAGCCTTCCAGATATGGATTGCTGCCTGTCGGCAGGCATGTACGGGATCCTGCCTGACAATGTACAAAGATCCTAGAATTCGATCCCTACGGTCTTTCCCGAGCACATCGGCCAGTGCCTTGCGGGAACCTTCTGCAACCACAACGTCAGCTTCGCCATCCTCTTCAATCTCAGTCTTCCTGCTGATCCCCGATATCTTGTATAGAGTTTCCCCAACTAGGGCGACGGACGAATGCTGCTGAGAGTGAGCGTGCTACATCACGTAATAGCAAAGAAGCTCACCCGAATCCGCCAACTTGAATCAAACATACCACGCTCCAGTTCCGGAAGTAGAAGATCGATCGCTTTATTGCTATAGTTGTTGATAATCATTCGTCCAGCTTTCATTGACGCTGTCCGTACGAACTCCTCACCATCCGCTAAGCCGTTCAAAATGGGCGGAATGATGCGAGAGAGATGTGGACTGAACCTGTGGCCGAACGTGGTGGGGAGGAACACAAGCAGGGACATGAACCCTTCTCTGACGTGAGAGCGAGCACTTCTCGCATTCGTGACAATTTCAGGGAGGAGGCCCTCCATCCGTTCCACTCCGAGACCTGACAAAACCTCACTCAGGCCTTGGGCGGCGCCTTGGCGGTCGACGGCGGATGTGTCCGTCTTCAGCGTATGAAGAAGGTTCGACACCATGTCTGGGAAGCTAACTTCTCCAAGGCGTTCGATGAGGGTACCCAGAGCTTTGGCTGCAGTGGCTCGAGATTCAGGAACAGGGTCTGTGAGAACTGTGTGGACCAGAGGGACCAGACGGGGCAAATATGGGATGAAGTCCTTCGAATCCGTCAAAGATGCCATATTTCCAACAATTTGGGCGGCTTTACGTTTCGTTTCGGACCCTCGTTCGCGCATGCCCCGCTCCAGGATCGGAATTAACTGTCCTCTAGTTGGGCATTCATTCATCACAAGTGCAATGGGTAACTCACCAAGGCCAGAGAGGCTGAATCAATATAATGCACAAATGACTTTTTGAGAAGTGCGTTGAGAGCTGTTGAAGTTTTCTCTGGGTCTACCAAGGCTTTCAACAGGGTCGGGACTATGGATCGCACTTCGGGATTGGTTATCACTTCACCAAACCGTTTCAAACTTGAGTTGGCTGCCGTCTTCACTTGTGTGTGAGAATCGGTCAGCACGCCAGTAAGCCGAGGAATGACGATTGGGAGTGAAATGGAGAGTTGTCGGGGGGCTAAGAAAGCCATAGATCCCAAAAGCTCTATTGCACCTTTCTTTGTCCTCCATTGCTTTTCTTCTAGAGTTTCCAGGAGGGATGGCAGGACAGATTTGACACCATACCCAGACAAATTTGCCATAATAACTTTGGATGCATCTTGAGCGGCTTCGCGCACATCTACTGTTGTATCGCCGTACGCAGCAAGTAGAAGGGGCAATATTTCCATGACGTACGGCTCAAACAAGCGCCCAAGGAGCGCGGACATGGTCTCGATGGCGAAAAGTGCACCCTGTCGAGCCTCAAAGTTCTTCTTATTCCCCAGGGCAGAACGGAGAGATGCCATCACACGAAACTCTTTAAAGCCAACTACCCCCCAACCTTTCAAGATACCCCCCAGACCATATGCCGCACCTCGACGTTCCGCATATTTCGATGCCGTCGTAAGAGTTTGAAACAATTCGTCCATCAGAAGGCTCGCCTTGTCCTGTAGCGGGGCCGCCAGCGGCGATAAACATTCGGCGACGGCAGCTTGGACAAGTTCAGATGGCGTCCTCAGCGCATCAATGAGCCTCGCCACTATTGACTGCCTACGTGGGTCTCCCATGTCAAGATGTTGAGCTAGTCGCCCGAGTAAAATAACTAAAGCCTCCCGGACCCAATCGGCTATTTCGGTTGACGAGTATGTTGCAGGCAGCTGGTTTTCGAATTCAGCAAGAAGTTCTTGGAGTTTCTCTTGGCCACGCATATCAATAACAGCGACCCCAGCTTCCAACATGCGGCGCCTGACGCTGGCATGCCGGTCACCCAGAGCTTCCTCTCGGATGAGAAACTCAAAGAAGGGAAGCAGTTCGTCACTCGGTAGAACCTGAGCCAATTGCTCGAAAGTCCAGGAAATAGCTTCACGTGTCGGCCATGGATCTGACTGCTCTAGGCTCCGCTCAATAAGCATACCCTGTTGTGCTCTTCATGAGCACTCTTATTCATGGAACGCATGCAGCTGACTTACGTAGGCGTCAAACTCAGGGGCAAGAATCTTTGCCTGAATCAAGATATGCATGAGTAGATTCCACAGAAAAGAGGGGCATTCCGACCATATCACGATATGAACTTTTAAGATCTGCAAGCAAGCTTGGTACGGATGATGGGAAGTGCGAAGCAGCAGAGGCGATCGCACGAGAAGCACTTGCTCGGACATAGCCCTTTCCACTTCCTAGTCCTGAACATCAGTAAATCGAGCCCGCAGGTGGGTCAAAGGCGAACCAAGTAGCGGAAGCAAGTCGGCGCCGTACGGATTCTTTACGTCCATCCCGTTGTCCTCCCAAATGTCGTAAGCAAGTCGGGCGTTCGGCTGATCATCATCGTGGCACGCAACCCATATTTCAGGACACCAATCCTTATCTGTGAGATCAAATGGCTAGCAATTTGATTGGATATTCATTAACTCAAGCAGCGGGGAAAATATGTCAAACACCAAGCACCTGTAAGGCTTGCAGACAAGCGGATCGAACAAAGGATTCTTGAGCTAGGGTGCCTTGTAACAGAAGCTGAGTTTCAGCTTCCGTAGCGCTTTGATTTAGACCGTGGCTGAGAATCACTAGGCATGAGGCCGTGGTATTAGAAACTTTAGGGTAGCGAGCAATGGAATTGAGCAGTAGTTCAAGAGTCTCATATCGAGGATATGTTGGGTCGGCAACTGTAACAGGTTAACAAATGATGCCGCAGTTCCGAAGCTTGCTAACTTACGCTCCACAATGTGACGCTCAATGATTTCTAGAGCAAGAGTAATTTGCTCGGCGCCAGCTTCCTCTTCGGGTTGGCCTACGCCACCGTGCTCGAGAATGCATAAAAGGAGTGGGAACAAGTATGCGAAGTCGAAGGCATTAAGTGGGGAATCCGACGACACCGAGTGCATGTGGTAGAGGACTCGAAGGGTGAGTTCTACGAAGTGCGGCCTGAGCCATTATCGGTGAAGGTTAGAATCCAACTTACCTGCCAAAGGTTCTTCAAGGAAACCCTTGGGGACTGCAGAAACCGAAAAGCTTCGCAGGCAAGATATCCCTGTTAATGTACGGTATATCCCCAAGTTCCGCGAACAGGAGGAACCAATGGCCTTATCGTCGAGATTAAAATATGCAACCAGGGGTTGAAACCAAGTACGAACCAAATAAACGTCGAAGGCAGCCGACAATGATAGAGGTGACAGGAGGGCACCATCCAGCAGCAGCTTACACATTGGCCATACGAGAGGCTGAAGATCCTCCGTGCGTGCACGAAGAAGACTTTGAAGTAGGCCAAGGCCACGTTCCGCTTCCACTTTGATGGTAGCAACCCTCAACCGAACTTCCGCTTCCTTCTGCAATTGCTCCTCCACGAGTTTCCGGTCCTCTCTAGAGAGACTAGGCGTCGTATTCGCCTTTTTAGCGGCAATGGCCTTTTTTACTTCCTCTTCCCATTTTTCAATCTCGTGGTTTTTGCCCTTTGCACTTGTGACACGCTTCTTAGCGTTGAGAACTAGGCACGGAAGGCGGATGAGTCAACGACAGGGTCAATTCCGGGCACTAACCGTCTATAAAAGTAGAACCTTCGGGAGTACTCCACACGCCAAGCTCAAACTCCCCTATTCCCAAAAGGCTCTCGGGATTTAAGTCTTTATTGATCTGTTCCGCAAGTTGGGAGATAATGGAATCAGGGGCTATAAATGCTATTGTCGCCGCAGCATCAAATGCAGCATTACTCAAATATGGGACCTGGATGACAAAGTCAGGCATTTGCAAGGTACGAGACGCAGTGAAAAGCTACGAACTGAGGCAGCTTCCACTGCAGCTGAGATTAGGGCCTCCCTCTTTTTGACTACCAAACCCTTGGGATCAACGCCGGAAGCCTGAATCGCTTCGATCCACAGAGCACGCGTAGTGGTTGCTGCATGGGAATCAAATTTTGAATTCCAGTGGGCCAAATTTGACAAGAATCATATTACTCAGCAAGTGATGATGAGAGATGACGAATAATTCGGCCAAACGATCCTGTCGCATATCAACCGAGTAGGTTGGGTTGAAGTCTACCAAAGCCAGCAGGACTGCTGAGAAATAACCCATTTTCAAGTACGTTGATGACTGGGTAATACTATCATCTGCCGCTGCAAAAGGCCTTTGGAATTGCTCAATGAGGGCCTCACGAATCATGCGATGCACAAGCTCTGGAGCTCGGTGATTAAGTTCTCCAATGATTGCGATGCCCAACTTTCTCGTCTCCGAATCTTTGCTGAACACCGTGTGATGGAGCAATTCTTGCCCGCACAACAATCTACGACCCATAGTGAGACAGGTTCATTGGCGCAAGGCGGACTGGTTGCTTACCTTAGATTAGCACTCGTCTCAAGATCGTCTTGAATTTGAAGAATAGTAGTAGAGAGAGATCGGAGACCCCAAATCTCATCTGCAGCCGCTGACAATTTGCCATACACCTTGTCTGACAGCAGAAAAGATGTTTTCGAGCCTCCCAGACCCAGTATCTGCAATATCCTGCTAGTTCCTACGCCATCGTAAGCATCACTTCTCAATGATAAGTTACACTGACTACCTGCTGACAGGGGACTTCCACGTCGCAGGACTACTGCAAGAGCGATATAACCTTCGATGGGCCCAATCGTTGTATTCATAGGGCTTGCCACAGTGGCTTTAAGATTAGATTCCAAGATTGGAAGTAAAGCTGCTCCAAACTTAAGCGTTGGCTCCGGCACGGAGAATTTAGGCTCTTTCTCCAGTTTGTCACCCAGAAGCCAGAAGCATTCCGCAACTGCCAGTAAAAATGACCGCCTTTGTAACATCTTGGAGCTCGCGCATTCCTTCACAATGACTGACGATGCATCCGGTGGCAATCCTGTCCCCCATATCATGCAATGGGTGAGGTGAGTAGCAAGCGATATTCTTAAGAACGCAGCCGCAGTCTCATTAATCTCTTTGGAGAGTAATGATGGCACAGTGTTAACGAGTTCCGCGGATACGGAAGCACTGGGTTTTATGTGTCCAAGAATGGCATAGAGGGTGGCCCTGTGTTCTGCACTTGCAGTCTTACCGTGCTTTGGCAATGTCAAAAGCTCGCTGGCAAAGAAGGAATGGATAGGATGTGTCTGAGGCTGAGAGTTCAATATGATCTTTGCCATTTCTACTGCCCCAGACCGTACAATGCCGTTTCCAGACTTAGCGCAGCCGGCAATGGATGCCTGGAGCCGTTTGAGAATAGTGTCGGACCATTCTCCGGAATAGGAAGAGAGTATAGCATTTGCAACTTTCAGTGGAATATTTAATGCAATCTTCAACTCAATAGGAAGTGGAGGAGTACCTGAGATTGATATTTCCGGCGAGCGCAACAGAGCTTTTTCGATGGTTGGGAGGTACACAAGTCCCAAGTCTGTCGCAGTTATGGCATGACTTACGAATTCATTAAGAGCGTCCTAACCTCCCTCATTAGGGAATTGCTTCCCAACGAAGCTGACGAAATACCCACCTTTGCGTGGGACGGAAGGATGGACCTAGACATGAGAATCACCTGTGTATGATATGTGATAATGTCCGGCTACGATATCATAAGTCATTAATGGAAGGGATAGTAAGTGTTCACACCTTCAACTTCGAGATCCAGGTATTTGGGAGCTCTGAGTTTTTGGAAGGTTTCGAACGACACAGAATGTCAATTGCGGAGCCAATAAGAGGAACGAATCTCGCTGGAGACATAGACGTCTTGGAGATTTCCAACAATGATGCCACAGTGCCAGGTACCACCGCTTTGTGCTACACAACACCGACATAAGAATGTGCTAATTCACGGGTGGTGATGGCCCTACCTTGCGAAATACTCGCCATACATTTGCATTGGCGCTACGGGATAGAGACCGCCTAGAAGCCGTTCCGCAGACGGAGTCGAAGAGGATGCTTAAGGTTGCAATGACGGAGTGCCATTGACTTGATCGGGCAAAAGACGGAGAAGCATCCAGCGCGGACAAAAGCACACGACAAGCCCATGTTAGCAAAACGAACTTGTCGCCGCAATGTGACGAACTTGAGAAATCTCAATCAGGTTTGCTACATGCGGAGTATCATTGGTTGCAACTCACTTCATGGATAGTTGCGAGCAGAGTCGCGTCGTTTCCAATTCCAACCATCTCGTAACATAGTCAAGAATTCCAGACACAGAGCTTTGATTTCCAGACAATGCGGCGTCACGTTTAACCAATGAAGAGAGAACCTCCAAAACCGAGTTTCTAGATGCTGCATCAATATAACGTGGGTATGTGGCTATCAAGAGATCGAAAATGTCTGAGGCACGCTGACTGTCCAGTTCTATAACAGCTAATTATTCAGAATTTGGCTTCGAACGGAAACCCTCCTACCAGGTTGCTGGGACACCGCAGAAATTCTCTGCTTCAGAAACGAGATGCGGTTTTTGGTACTGCTCGACATCAAATTGGCCAGAGCCATCTCCATGAAGCCTTCCCATGGTTTGTTACTTGGCGCTGCCAGAACATTTGAGTCATCGAAGTCATCTTCAGAATAACGCGAAGTAGATATCCAATGTTGAATGTCCTGATCACTCATTCGCTGGCTCGAGTCGGAAGCCAATAATTTGGCCAGCACTTTTTTGCTTTTCTGAGGCACCTTGGGCAGTTGAATCGAAGCCTTGATCTTCACGAATCAGTTTTGAATTGCGATGATGAAAATGAAGTTCGGCCAACCCCGCTAGTTTTATGTTTTAATCGGCACAAAGAATGGAAAGCAAAACTAGGACGGCGCGAAACAAAGACCCGACAAAAACAAAAAAAAACAGAACCAAGAGAACACCCAGGAGGGAGACTGGGTAGAAGGACCTCCAATTCTACTACTTGAAAACAAAGGATCTGGAAGGAGAGCCACATAGAGCGGCATGTCGGATCCATATATCTGACTCATGTGAAGTGGAAATAATGGATTGCGATTGGAGAAAAAGTGCATCAGTCAAAAGGTTCGAAGCGAGAGATGTCGGACAAGGCGGATTCACGGAAAGATGAGTAAACAGAACAGATACAAAAGAACATCCTGCCATCAATCCTCCGCCTAAGGGAGCAAAGAATGAGGGGAAGTTGACCCGGGGGAAGGACAGCTGGACGACCGCGGAGTGACCATCATCGGACCTCTGACATAAAAAGATGGAAGTCGAACGAGATCGGATGAAGAGAACTCAAAGGCGAACCGGAAATTACACAAACAGTGAATCAAGGCGCCAAGCGGGCTCGTACGTACAGAACGGCGCAAAGTCACGTTTATGCCAATCCAACTATCTGCTGTGAGGGATGAAAGGAAGATGAATATTTTTTGGATGATTACCCAATCGTGACGGGCGCAATCTTCGTTGCACAGAAGCCTCTATCCACCACGGAAGAGCGATCAGCGAGCGAAGGGGACTAGAATGATCTTTGCTAGCTAAACGAACCATAGCGGTGTTCAAACGATACCAGGGGCAAGCAGGCTTGCAGGACCGAAAATTGGGGGGAAGGTTCGAGCAAAAACGTCTCGTATGAGGCGAAATGATCGCAAGTGGTTGGAATGCACCACTAAAACGCCAGGAGAGGATAAGCGTAATAATTAGTGCAAAAACTTAGGCATGAAAAAACTCGAACTTTGGCATCCAAAAATCCGTATCGGGAGACACCCGGATGGAATTGGAGAAACAAGGATAGGAATTATCCGCAGTCCCGGTATAGATGAATCGGAATCCAAGGGGCAGCCATATAAGCGGGGCAGCTCGAACAGACTATTCGGCAGCGAATCGACGTCCTCATGGTACCGTGAAGGCTAGAAGACGAACTGCAAGTTGCATGAGGAGTAAGGACGACGGCTTCCCTGACGTGTCAAATCCATGTCAACCTCCCGTGTCAATAACAGCCCAACCGCTGTGGAAACGGTTCGAATGGGAGGCATGTGCGCATTGAGAGATGTCGACTGCTACGAGACAATGAAATTTAGCCAAATCCGCCATATGTAGCTCAGGCATGACTTGAAAGTCATCCCGGTTAAACTGTTCCAACTGGTTGAAGGCACAAAGACACAAAGAATGGGGCTATTTTCCTTCTGCCGGTGCATCTGTTGTCCCCATGACAAATTATTCAAGAGCGAGGCGCATGAAATGAACGTAATATTCTATTCGTTACATAACCGGCACTTTCCGTCAACTCACCAATGTCTTTCTCTCTTTGTGGCATCATCGCACACCTTTATCTGTCGCGGACTCTCTGGTGTGCTCCATCATTATGTAGCACCGCTTAAGTCCGTCAACTGCATGAACGGAGTTATGAGTGACGGATTTAGCTGCGGTGCTTTGCTGTATCATCACCAACCCACAATCCTGCCACCATCCGAATCTCAAGTTAAGAGATCTTCCATCTCTGTTCCTAGCGCTAAGTGGTGCATGTCAAGTTGAAGATCTCTTGTACCCTCTTCCATTGTTACACCCTGAAAGCAAATCACGAATAAATTTTTTGAGAAAAATGGGAATGGGACGTTTATTATTTCCGAAAAACCTATCAAGTATCCCCACATGGGGCTAGGAACACCCATGTATGCTGGGGAGGATAATGAAAAGTTGTGGAATCACGCTCCGACATTTTGGAAAATCTTGACACCAATTCAGGGTGGCGAAAGGCACGCTTGCGAGTTACTCAAGCTGAAATGGAATTATTCTTAGCTGTATTGCATACCAGTGGGCAGTCATTGTGGCAACTGTAGCTTAGTCATAGAGACTGGAGTCCTGCCTACTTTGGGACCTCGTCTGTGCAACACTGCTGCCAATATCAGACCTGTGCAGAGTCCAGCAAAGCGCGAAGCGCAAGCACTCTAGTTGAAATAGGCCTATCTGAAACGTAAAAAACACCCCTTGATAGGGTGGGATAATTGGCTAACTAGCCTGGACATGTTGGTTGTCATGACGTCGCTTTTTAGGCACTCAGCGGTTAGCAAGACTCAGGTAGGGGGCAAAAGCTCTGAGTTATTAGACTAACTACGGGTTCATTTTATAGTACATGCGGGGTCATGCTACAGTCCGATCGGTACACAGACGGATCGGGGAGGCGGTGGAATGGGTGTGGGATGTAGCGCCTAAGCGCTGCATATTGCTTAACACGGCCTGTGATCCAATTTTTGACAGCTCCGTATCCGTGATTTTAGTCTCGTTGGAATGAGGACATTACATAATTGAGCGGAAGCATCATGTTGGACATGTGACTACTATAAACATTTAGCGGAGTTGTCTGAACCGATTTGTCGCACTTGAGGTTTTCCACCATGTCAGAGACGCAGGAATCCTGCCTAGGCCCAACGATGCCTCGGGACGAGGAGATGGAAGACGTACGATATCCGTCCGCATCCGAATCGGGTGATAGACGCCCATACTGCGTAGCGAGCAAATAACCATGGTCTATCAGTTTCAGCCGGCCGTCCCATTCATCATTGAGGTATCACCTAAAGGATGCTGAGCTGGAAGACGAGTCAAACCATGATACGTGGACTGAACTCATTGTAGCGTTCTGTGTTCTCTGTGTTCTGGTCTGAAGGAGGCGGGTGTGAGTGTTGTTTCAGCAAGCGAGCTGGAGTCGATCGCGGAAAACCTCGACCAATGTTGAGCGCACAAAGTGTGTGGCTCTGATCACAGATGCTCTCAGACAGAATAAATGGGACCCCTTTGATCAGATATGGTGCAGTACCAACCTGTATTCTCGGCACGGATTGTTCAGTAAATTGATGGTACAGCGGATATGAAGCTGCGACTCGCACCTCCGGAAATCAATTATTATGATTACAATCAGTACGTTTGTTCAACGTTAGCCTCATTCCATACTGACGTATCTCTGTTTACAGGTTTGAGGTTGAAAAAAGTGAGTCTGGGAATTACAATCTTCTCCAGAGTTTTGATTAGTTGTCAGATCTTGCTACCGCATACCATGGGCGTTTTATTGGTAGTGCACCTCGCTCTTTCATCAGGCATCTTGACCAAATCGACCGGGAGGAGGGCAACCTCAACAAACCACGTTATGCTAAATCCATCTCCGTAGTCCAAAGCTCTGGGGCTGGAAATCACGTATGCTGACGGAGGTGTGTTTGTCCCCTGATCCTGAAAAGAAATATGATCATATTTGCTCTAGGTCGGTGCCGAATCTTTACCCTCCCTATATGTCTTCGTACACCGGGTAGTTCGGGTTATCCGTTAGCGGACGAGCCCGTGTCCGAATATTTCAATGAGCTCAAGACTCAGTGCGGGAACAATGACCTGAGCATCAGCACAGTTGCGGGTATCGCAGTTTCTTTGCAGCTGCACATGAGACTATGTTAGCCTCGCTCAAAGTCATTCTCGGTGAGGGGAATTGTGCAAGGAAAGACGTTCTCAGCAGTTGGCACCGCAGAATGGAGGGAGAGGGCAGGGGGGCTTTTCGGGTGAAGTTCTTCGAAAGCGTGATGGAACGAACGAAACAAGTAAATTTCCTCTTTTGTCCTCCGCTAAATTGACGATTGGTTTAGCTAAAAAAAAGTTATGGTGTAGGATCAGGGAATAGTCCCAAGCTCGATGACGGTAATGGATTTAAACGAAATAAGGAGGGCAAAAAGGGTAAAAAGGGCGGCCCGATCACGCTGGCCAGGAGCTATTACGCGAAAGATGCGAAGAAGGCTGTTGAAGACCTGATGGAGTTCATCAAGACTCTTACCAGCGGTTCTGATCCGCTATGCATCACATACTTCGATGAAGCTCACGAGTTGGGGATGTGCTTCTGGATTATGTTACTTTTATTGCAAAATCAAAAAGATTCCGTGAGAATGTGGTATGTCTTTATGGGGACGAA